>NW_003163231.1:19927-34326 GCF_000004985.1 Naegleria gruberi | reverse complement strand
TAATATTTATTCGAAACGTGATTCTTAAAATAAAAAACAAAAAGAAAGGATGGGAGGTAGTATTGGCAAAGAAGCAGGAAAGGACGCTGCGAAAGAAGTCAGTCATGCAATTGAAACCTCTACCAACAAGTTGGAGTCTCTATTGAAAAATATTCGAAACGACATGAAAGGAACTGTTGAGAAATCTTTACATGAACTAAAGACTTGCAAAGTATGGTTTCAAAAATTGGTGGATCGTGTTGGTCATCAGGCTCTTCATACAGTACAAGAGGCCAAGGAAATGATTGACGATTTTACAGCCAAAATTTTACTTCAATTTTCTCAAAAGTTGAAAGTATTGTTGGATAAAATTGACAATTTTCAACACTTGATAGAAACCCATGTAACTGAAATTTTGAACAATATTGCCTTGTTATGCTCTGAGTTTTCCTCTCTTGTGAGAGCAGTGCTGGATAAAACAGATCAAATTGTCGACAAAACCATCAAGGCAACTCAAGAAGGACTGAATGAAATGTTACAACAATTTTCTCAATCTGTAGAGCTTACTAATAATACGGCAAAGATACTTGTACAAGACACCAATGAGACAGTATGGAAAGTTGCAAATATCACTGAAGGAGCTTATAGAGATGGAATGAAATGGTTGGATAAGGTGCAACATTTATGGATTTACCATTATCTGCCATTTATTGTTTTATTGATGGTATTATCAATCATTTCTATCAAGTTTTTAACTCCTGACAATTTGATAAGATTGGTTAGTAGTTCTGGAGTTACAGAAATTTGGTTTTTAGCATTGGTAACTGGTATTCATTTCTTAGTTGCCTTGTCATGGTCAGTGTTTGAAGTGAAATCGAACTACTGAATAAAACTGCTAACATTTCCAAGACGAAGAAGACTCCCATGTTCCTGTCAATATTAAGTATGAAAGAATTGGAATGGCATTTTTCCACCACCAATTATTCTCAATACCTTAAGGATTGAAGTTTAATGGACACCTCTACCAGCTTTTGTTATTTTTCTATTCAAAAAGAATGGAATAACAAATTGTCTATTGACCCTCTTCTTTACAAATATAAACATAAAGAAAACACTTAAAACAATAGCTGCAATGATAATGCTAATAGACATGGGTTTGGGAGTGTATAGTTCAACTGTTGAATTAGAAAACATTCCTTTCAAGTTAATGCTCATGAAAGAACCAGCAGCACCTTGAAATTCTGTTCAATTCTTTAATATCTATTGAAGATATACCATCATGACTCATTGCATGAAATAATTCTGAAGGATATTCAACTCTAAACGAAGCTTGATCAACTTTTCCTTTTTCAAATTTCACATTCCAACCAAATTCAAAAGTTCTTTGATCTTTATCATCTTTGTAAGTGGCAAATGGACCTAGAATGGAATAATTGAATTCAAATTTGATGTAAGTAATTTCATCCGATGATGGTAATCTCTCATTAAGGAATACATTAATTGAAAGGCATCTTTTGTGTTCAATTCAGTTCTGGCAACATTCGATTAATTTGATGTTACACTTAAATTGTCCACTTTGAAAGTAATAGCATAAAAAGGTAAATTCGATTCACAAATAGCCCTCTGCACACTTCAAAAATCACCTTTAAAACCCATTACAATTTCTTCATTAACATTAACATGAGATTGAGTTCCCAATTTAATTGTCGACACTAGTGAAGAAACAATGAAATACTGTTGATATGAAGATTTGATTAAAAATATGAAAAAAGATCCGAACATGGCAATTAAACATGCAAGAATATCTTTAAATTCTTGTGTTCTTGAAATTTTGTTTTAAAGATTCATCTCCTTTGAACATGCTCTAACACAAATTATTGTTTTCTTGTAAGAAAGAAATTCGAATAGTTGCTGTAAACAGTGGTGGGAAATGGAGTCGAATTTAAAACAAACAATGTAAATGAAAGAAAGTTGTGTTTTTGGATATTGTGTTGTAAAGTGTTTTCACACAAACTACAAAAAAGTATTTAACAGTAAAAAGGAGAAGAGCAAAACTTCTTTGGACATCACCAGACTGTTTCAATCAATAATAACCAACACAACCAAGAAAAATTTCCATTTTAATACAAAAATTCATCTCACAAATTTACCAAATTGAGAGTTGACCATTCATATTAAGCTTCTATTGAGAACCTTAACATTTCAATAAAGCTGATCAAGTCCAATATATGATGAACTTGTGCAATTGTTGATTTGTTATTGGGATTCTTTATTGAAATTACATGTTGAGGCATTTCCTAATATGGAAGGATTTTGTAAAATAATTTTTAAAAGTTTCTTCCAAATAGTTGCAAGCGGAAGGCTAAACGATATTCCCGCCAGTAGAATGTTTTTATACAACCACCCAGTTTCGAATGCATTTTACAATGAAAAAAGAATGCATTCAAAACTATTCGAAATGCATCCATGTTATTCACAACGAACTGTAAAACATGCTATATTGGATGCCATCAAAAAGGTGTTGTTGAAATTTTTGCCATTTCAATAAACTCGGCTTTTTTCAAAGTTGCCATAGATTTAATTCGTCCGGTTTAGGATAGCATGAAAAGAAACAGTCAATGCGAAAAAGGATTTTATTGGAAACCCTTTCCCTATCATCATACCCTCAATTCGCATCTAGTTGCATGAAAAACATTAACCTCTTCAAACTGCTGAAAATTATCGCCATTTTCATCCTAAACTGTTTTTTCATAGACGAAACTGGTCATGATGAAACTTTTTAAAAAAAAAACAAAAGAATGTCTTCTGCACTTCTGACAATGTTGCCGTGGGTAATGGACAAGATCTTCATACCACTCACTCAAAGTAAATTCGCTCAATCTTCAGCCTTCATCACTAATGCAATGTTTGCTGATTTTCAAGATTCGAATAGTATTGATGATTCGAATACTGTAACACCGTTTCAAATTGTCAATCCACCATTTGTTGATGGATACGCCAATGTTACTTCTTCACATTATCTACCTGTTTGGGTAAATTCACTGTCAATGGCAAATTCTGTTTTCTATTTAATATGTTTTGCTATTTATTATGTAGCATTGGGTATCTTTTTATACAAAATACGAAACATTCACATCAAGAGAAATCCAAAGATTATGTTCATCTTGGCAATTACTTTCGTTGCCATTCAATCTACAAATTTGGTGATTCGTATAGTTTATGATGCTATGCATATTTATGCAAAAGTTGTGAGTGAAACTGGTCAGCAAATGTCAAGTTCCTTCTTTATTGCATTGAATTTAATGGGTGCACTGACAATCTTTTTCATGTTTTCTGATTTTGCCTTTTTATTTGTTGTCTTGTTCTTTTTCCAAAAGATTTTGTAAGTTTTAATTGAAAGTTTGTGAATTTTTTACATTTTTGTGTGTAAATATATTGATTGTGTATTAAATATGATTATGATGAACTATTGGAATATAATGATTAAACAGTTGGACAACTGCACAATTGATGGGTGCCATTTCAAAGAAAACATTATTCATCATTCAATGGACACTCAATATTTCAACACTTGTCTTTACAATTTTGTGTGAATTGATGATTTGTCTAGTTTCTGCCTTCTTCTTCCTTCAAAAATCAGACATGGTTGGTAAAACACCAACTATGGGTGTTTACATTGGTTGTTTCTTAGTCATTTTGGTCATGTTACTTTTTGATGGCATTGTAACAGTCATTTCAGGTGTTTTAGTTATTACAACCATCAAGAAGACAACACGTGCAGTGATGGCAACTTCACAGAAATATCACAAGACCACCACAAATACTCTCTCAACAGGACATATGACTCCTCGTGGAAGTATTGAAAGTGAAAAGTCCACTAATTTACCATCAGCACATGCACCTGTTGAAAGAACATCCATTGATAGAAAGATTGAACAACGTATTCAATCACCATTCAAGGTTACTTTTGGTTTATTGATGGCCTTGGTTGCCTGCATTCTCTTCCAATTGGTTGCTGCTGGTATTGCTAGTGGTGCTACTGAAATTGATATCATTAAGGTATGTTGTTACTTGGTTTCTCATTTGAATTTAACAAATTGAATAGCCATTGTGGTATTTCTTCAATTGTTTGGGAGTTTTGATATTTGCTGTCATTATTCTCTTTCTCTTTTATCCAATGTTTGTTAACACTGAAGTTGCCTTTAAGGAAATTGAAATTTCCAAGACAAATGCTCAAAAATCACACGGTTTCAATAATGGCTCTATTTCACAACGTTCCACAGGTCATACCGGTGGTGTCTCTATGGTTGAGAAGGAACTGATGCTCCACGTTGCCGGCAGCTCTCACATTGAATCTCCATCAACCATCACTCCAACAACTGAAACTAGTCCAATGGAATCCAACAAGCTCTTACTGCAATTGCCAACCAACCAAACTGAAAAGATTGAATCAGAATTATCTCCTTCTCAGAATGGAACTAGTTCTGCATCTTCGTCAATGGATGACGATCACCATCACGAAGTTGTTGTCTAAGAATCCCTCTAAGGAATTGATGAAAATCAACAAGAGCACTTTACCTGTAACAATAGCAACTCAGCCCAATCTTGTAAATACCATCCACCACCCACTCTGTTAATTTCAACTCATGAGAATAAGAAACTCATACACGGAGCTCCAAAGCCAACTAGATCCTCAAATTCGAATCAAAAGTTTCGGTTACCGCCAAAATAGAAACAAAATTCAAAAATAAAAAAATGAACCAAGATTTCAACTCTCCGAATTCATCAAATAATTTTAATAATAATTTTAATAGTTTCATGTATCAGCAGCAGAATACTCAACAACAACAGCAAGAACAACATGGATTTTCATTGTTTCCGTTTGGTTCGCCTCTGTCTTCTTCTTCTTCGGCAATGAATTCAACTGCTCCTTCTTCATATTTTCAAGCCGAATCGGGACCAGCAATAGCCTTTAATCATGGTGTTGGTTCGTCTTCGACACAAAATAGTAATTCAGAGATGGATATTCAATTACATAACATGATGATGATGATGCAGGGAGGAGGAGGCATGATGCCAAGCACCTTTTTAGAATTATTTAATTTTGCTGCAATTAATCCAAGTCTTGACAATAGTAGTAATAATAATTTGATGCATACAGTAGTAGGAGGAGCTAATACGGCAATAGTTGATTCAAATAGTGATATTTTGTTGGGAAAAACAAATTCCGAAACAATAATATTCTCTAATACTAGTCCAAATAGTAGTGATAGTAGTAATAATTCAAAATCTAATAGTACAACAGTTGTGGAGCAGTCAACAGAAGAGTTTTCTCCTATTGCATGCGACCATTGTAGATCACAACATAGGTACGTGTATTCTTCTAATCTTTTTTCAATTAATAATTCAAATAGAAAATGTGATAAGAGAAAACCATCTTGTTATTCATGCCAACAACGAGGAATTAATTGTCACTATAGAGAATCAAAGAGGAATTTGAAAAAGAAACCAAACATTCAACCACCATCAATTGTACAAAAGAAGAGAACTGAAACTCAATATGAACCATATTCAAAACCAAAGACTAATACTACCACTAACAAAACTTCACCAAGTGAATCAACAGCTCTCACATCTTCTCTTTCTAAACCTAACATGATTGATTTCTATTATGATGTTGTAGCTGGAGGTTATCCACTATTGTCAAGGCAGGAGCTGGAAAATTTTGCTGGAAAATTTGATGAGAATCAAGATCTCAATACTCTAGTCGATTTTGAAATGCCTTCAATCTATTTTTCTATCAAGGCACTCTGTGAATGTCAATACGGACTTCATGAACAAGCAGAAAAATCAGCTGAAAAGGCCAAAAAGTGCCTGTCTAGAGTGTTTGATAATTTTTCTAGTTTTATGGTTGCTGGGGCATATTGTAAGCTTATTGTATATGAACTTTGGTCAGGAAGATTTGAAAATTGTAAATTCTACTTGCAAATTTTGACCTTTTTCGAGAAGAAACTATTCCCACAGGATTGTGATATTGATTCTATGACTGAATATCAACAAAATTTACAGGGTTGGATATTTTATTTTGACAGAATAATATTTATAGATAATAGGGAACTGAAAGATCTTACAGTGGAAGATATTCTAAAGAGGCTGCCAGCCATTTTTGAATTTTTACATAGAAAGCCATTCCCTGCTGAGTGGATTAATATTCTCAATACGGAAATTACAGCTGAAAATTGTTTTGAAATTTGGAGCTTGGTAGAAATGATTCTCAATCAATCAAAGGCAATAGAACGATCTAATATTTCTGCATCAGAAAGCTCCAAATTTTATTTGGAAATTATAGAACTAGTTTATCAATTTATTCTAGATGGAGCTAGAATTTCAATTCTATCCAAATCACCACAACGGGATTCTGTTGTAATTTCTGGAATGATAGACCAAAGTGCTATTCAAATTACAGCACTCACTGAAAATCCATGGTTCCCTGTTTTTCCTTTGGAGCTTATCGCCTTTTTAAATGCAGCTGCAAAAGTCCATTTAGAAAAAGCCAAAACTCTCAGACATACTGGATCGCTGATACATAACAATACTGATTACCTTACATTACTGAGGAAAGATCTCAGAGCATTCAATGTTATGCGAAGCAAATATAAGGCAGCTTCAGCTCAACCTTCAGAAGTTTGTCTAGAACTTGAGAAATTCCTTCATGAAATTGATACATCCTTTGTGAGTTCAGCTCCACCAATGTTGGACTCTCCTCACAATGACCTTCACACTAGATTAGAAGAATTCTTAGATGAATTTTTATTAGATCAGTAAAGCAATAGTATCATATCGAAACGTATTGAGGTTATCCAGATACAGATTTGGGTGTTCCAGTTTTTTGTTATCTTGTGAATAGAATGTTCCTCATTAAAAGTTTGAAGTAGAAGCTCTTTTTGCATTTTCCAGCTCACAAAGAAAAAAATGAAGCGACACCAAATCTCCCCGATTTTCATTTTGTTATTCATGTGGTACCTACTACCAGCAGTGCTGACTACAACAACAAAAACAACAACACAACCGCGAGATCATTATGGTCAGAGAACTAGTATGGCCAGAAGAGAATTCACTCCATATGGACACAAAGTTAATTATTCATCACCACCGTCATCAGTATCATTAGATCAACAGTTGCCATTCTCATCATCTGATGATTATTCAATTGTCTATGTTCAGCCATCATCATTAAATACGGAACACAATTGTACATCCCCGAATAATCCTTGCAAGAGTGTAGAAGATGCCATTTCCTATGCCAATTCTATTGGAAATACTCGAGTTCATGTCTATTTGATGGATGGAGAATATAAGTGTGGAATGGCACCTTATCAACCATTGCAGAGTCTGATTTTGGAACCATTTAATCAGAGCAAGAGGATTCAATTTAAATGTAATGGAAGATCTCTCTTTACTTATTTAAATGCCATGAATAGATTAAAGTTGTCGAGATTGGAACTATATGATTTTAGTATGAATAATGATGACAATACTTTGGTTTCAGTTCCATTGATAGAGATTGAGAATTCTATTCTGAATAATTCATTAATTTATGAATCAAGTCGTCAGTTTGGAACAATTTCTGTATCCATTGTAAATTCTCAATTGGAATTTGTTGAATTTTATGCAACTGTTACAGCAAATTTTACAGATTCCACACTTAGAAACATCAAACACGTACAAGAGATTCCATCTTTCGATCCTGGCACATTTTTCAATAATTGTACCATTGAAAAGTATCAATTTATTTCCTCTTCTCAAGAAGACATGTTTGCCGTTGAACAAGGATTTTCCTTATTTCACAGTAGAGTGAAGGATTCAGATTTTTTGATTTATAGAACATCCACCTCTCATATTTCACACAATACCTTCACTGGCTCTGTAACTATTAGACAGAGCTTTTTGACGTCTTCAAAATTTGAAAATAATAAGGTGAGCAATGGGGACTTTCAATTCTCTGCCTATTACATAAATGTTTTATACATAGGATGGAATGATTTTAATAATTTGCTTTCAAACAATCCAGTATTCCAAATTGCAAACACTTTACAAACAATGTTCCAAGTGAATAATTTTGATAATGTTAAGAATGGTATCAGCGTTTCTCAAAGCAATTACATTTCACTTTTTCAAACTAACTTTAGAAATACTAGTATTTCCCTACGTGTTGATTCATTGATGGATGTTGTCCAGTCATCTTTCCTACTAGATAGTTGTGATTTTAACAATAATGGAGATTTAACAATACCAAATGGAGTTTATATTAAGGCAAATACCATTCAAATTAAGGATGGCTATTTTAACGGAAACAAGGCAGTGAAAGGAGGTGCTGTCTATATTGAAGGACTGACAATTGCATTAGACCTACTCGCTTACAACAATAGTGCCCTAATGGGAGGTGCTATCTATGCCAAATTATTGGGTACTGATCCTTTGGAATTGAGAGCTACAATGGACTATAATACTGCCCAACTTGGAGGTGCTATTTTTGTTGAAAATCCAAAACCATTCGTGATTTTGGATTATTTGGAGTGTAAATATAGTCGTGCGCTATTCTCTGGAGGTTGCATTTATATTTCAGAGCCAGGTCCATATATTGAATCAAGTTTTCTCTTGAAGGATCATAATGAAGCCGGATCGTATGGAGATTTCATTGGAGAACCGCTTAACAATATCACACTTTCTGTAGATGTAATATCTGGTAATAATACTGTTGTTACAAAAGTAATTGAAAATCAAGATATTATCTACTCTCAATATCCAGGACAAGAGCTGACAATTAGTATAGAAAATTTACAGACCTACAATAATGGAGAAAGAGTTCCAGTCAAAAAGTTACAAAGTCAAGTGGACGTTTTTGTTTCTTTATCAGATGGTATGATTTATTCGAAAAAGTTTATTCCAAATCAACTGAATGCAGTAACCTATTCACTTGCCATAGAAGAAAGACAACTGAAACAAGTACACGGACATATTACAATCCAAAATATTGTTCAGAATATCACCATTAATATTTTAGATTGTCCAAAGGGAAAAGAACTTCAAAATCCACTTTCTACGGGTTTCGTTTGTTATGATACAATTGTTGATAATTCTGCTCTAATTATCATTCCAATAAGTGTGGTTCTGGGAATTCTATTAATGATTGTTATCATTCTTTTATTGATTCTTACATTCAGAGGAGTGAGACATATTTATGTGAAACTAAACCGTCTCAAGAGAAAGGAAATTGCCGAAAAGAATTTGGAAGACAAAATTATTGAAAATTCATTCTATTATGAAAGTCAACCACTTTTGGTCAATTCAAATAATTCCAATTCTTCACAATCTTTGATTATTCCAATTGAAGAAATTTCAATTGAAAAGAAAATAGGAGAGGGAAGTAATGGGATTGTTTATTTGGGTAAATGGAAAGGTAAACAAGTTGCTATCAAATCACTCAAGTCAGATACAATTGGAGATGAAATAGGTGATTTTGAAAGAGAAGCAGCAATTTTAAATAGTTTATCTCATCCAAATATTGTCAAATTTTATGGAATTTCCATGACCTCCAATCACAGATATATGGTTGTGGAGTATATTAATCATGGAAGTTTGGATCGATTGATTTACAATTCAAGAATAGGAGTTTCTACTTTAAATTTGAAAAGAAAACTTGATATTTTAATTTCAGTTGCCAACGGAATGAAATATCTTCACACATTGAATCCTCCTATAATTCACAGGTAAGTTTCATCATTTGGATTGATTTTTAATTTCCATCTTCAGAGATTTAAAACCAGGAAATATTCTCATTACTGATGATTTTATTGGAAAGGTTTCAGATTTTGGATTATCAACACCTAATGATAGTGCCTCAACTAAGAATATAGGCACAATTTTCTATATAGCATCAGAAATGATTGAAAGTGGATCCTATACCACCAAGGTCGATGTGTACAGTTTCTCCATTATCATGTGGGAAGTTTTCTTTGAAGAACACTGTTATTACAATTCTAGAGTTTACAAAATTCACAGATTTGGATCAAATGATTCATCAAATAGTATGAATGAATACAATGTTCTATTGAATGTGTTAAAGGGATCAAGACCTAAAATACCCTTCTCTACCAATGAGGAGATGAATGTTTGGTTGAGTGAATTTATTTTACCAACAGAGAAGAAATTATCATTGGAAAAATTATCAGAATTTACTAGGAAATTTATAGAGCTGATAAAAGTTTGTTGGGATAAGGATCCTTCTAGTCGTCCTTCATTTACAGAGATTAGTTTACAATTGAATAAGTTACAATCAATTCTCGAGACAAAATAATTTCACACTCAAATTCACACATTTATTTTTCAATACCATGTCTGTATATATTAAACCTATTCTAATTCCTTATAATCACACATTGTTTGTCTAGTTTCTTGGAAATAGGTTCTTCTCATTCCAAAATCTTCCAATCGATCCCAAACTTTAGTTCTCATTTGGTAATGGGAAGCTTCATCAAGTGTTCTTACATAGAGCCAGGCCATTTCATTGCTATACAAGGCAGTTCTACTATTCTCACATGACCAGACGAGTAAATAACTGATATAGTCAGTATCGACTACTTGTATTGGAAATTGAACAGTTTCGAATTGGTCTCTTCTTTGTGGTACTTGATAGGAAACTATCATTTTAGCAGGAGTAGTAGCATTTGGGGATGCAGTTAAATTGAAATAGTCCTTTCTACCACCTCTATAATGAGATTCAGCAATGTTGAGCATAGAACCATCACTACTTAAGGTAACATTAATGGAGGCACAAACTCCACGTTCCAAAAAAGTTCTATAAGTGGCAACTTGATACCAAAGACCCACAAGGGAACTCACTTGAAGATTTTGTTTGTATTGCATCTGATCGTTACATTTTCCAAATTGGACAATGGCCTTAACCGTTGAAGTTAAAAAGAAAGCAGACGAAAGGAGCACAACTAAACCAAGAAGAATTAATTTCATTTTGATGATTTTGATTTTTTTAGTAGTAACAATTAAACTCATGTTGTGAGTATTTATTGTCAATTAATTGGCTTGTAAAAGCAAGAAATTCTCCATTTCTGGTGAATTTCCAGAAATAGAAAGAAGATATCAGGATTGTATTGAAAAGATTTATGGATTTGAAATTTCTTAAAAACAATGTTTTCCTCAGCATTTATGTTCATTCTCTAAATTCGAAAGATAACTTTTCCTTTTTTGGTTGATTACTGAATTTAATTGCTACCTATATTAATATTTTTGAAATTGAATGCAAAATAAAGTATTCCAACGTGTAAGATGTCGACTAGACTTTCCCTAATAGTTCTTTCCAATAATTTTAAATACGAAATTTGATCAATAAACGAAAATGGAAGAAACTAAACGAATGTTGACAACTTTGAATGATGTCCAATCCCACAACAACAGCAACAACAATATAAAAAACAATGACAGATTCTTACGCAATTTTCTTCTTCCTATTTTTCTTGACAGTTGGCAGCAGTGGACACATCACACAGAATACATTTCATCAAATGACACCATACGAAACGTATACAACTCTTGTGGACACTATTTGTAATAATAATGGAAGAGAAAACTTTGGACTATTTCCACATCAGACCTATTGCAATTACTCGAAAGGTCAGGAAGCATCATTGCCATTATCAATAATTAAACCGAGATATTTTGAACAAGTTTCGGAACAGAATTGCAAAACAAAAGTTGGTTCCTTTCTCACTCTACATGCCTATTCACTGAAATATAAAGGTTATTCGAATCTAGACGAAACCTTGTCAATCCAAAATTCAGGTAAAGATTTGGAAATTATTTGTGATCCTGCACTAGTCAACTACGTTTCCCAACAATTTCCCTCATCAAAAATCTATTCTAGTGCCTATGGTGCCGTAGTTGACTGTTTTGCTGGAAGTATGTTAGAAAGATTTGATTTAATTATTGTTGATGATTATTCGTTGGGTCCACAATTTGCTGGACTTTCTCCAAAATGGGATGCACATAATTCTACCTTGTATCCAAATTCGGATTTATATTTATGGGAGGAATGGAATGTATTTCCATTAAAGGAAATTGGAATTTTATGTTTGGATGAAAATGTTGAATTGGATGATTTGAAAAATATTAAATTAATTGAAAATGATTTTAAAGTTATTTTAAATGCAATTTATTTGGAAGGTTTGGCATTTAATAATGCTATAAAAGGAAATTTAACTTTTGTAAATGGAAAAAATTTAATGTGTAGCCAAGTTTTCTATGTATGGCATTTTTATTACTATTTTAGAGTTAATAGATATGAAAATGGATTTTTTAATGGAATTTCAAATGATTTCTCAAAATTCTCATCAAAATTTCATTTAAATTTAAACGAAACTTTACAAATATCCGAATCTCAATGGAAATTCCAAAATGGAAATATGTCAATATTTGATTTTTACATTTCAGAATGTTTTAATTGTGCCAAACATAGATATGATTTTTATAGTGCCTATACAGTGGATGGTGTTGGTATAAATAATTGTCTAGTTGCACCTTTTGACGAAACCTTTATTCCATATTTATTGATGGTTATTTTATTTGTCATATACTATATTGGATTATTGACAATCTATTCGAAACCTTCCATAAAAAGAAGGTTAATAGCTCCATATTTAGCACCACTTTATTATATAGTTTCTCATGCAATTATTATTGGATTTGATAACACTTGTACAACTATTACAATTCCAATTCAATTTGGATTAACAAATGCCTATTCATTGAGTTTGATTTTTGTGACGTTGCGTCTAATTATTTCCAGATATTATTACAAAATCATTGCCAGAGTGAAGAAGGAACACATGACTGCATTTAGGATTTTATTCTCAAAATGGATTGGAAATTTAATTATTGTCATGCTGTGGCCATTTGGTATGTCCATAGCCATGTCTGTTCTTCCACTTGGATATTATTATTTAATGGATGACAAGTTTGTGGATTTTACATATTATTACTATATGGTTTGGTGGATGATTGAAGTTTTGGCATTTGGATTTCTATTCATTTTGGACTTTATTCTAAATTTTAAAACTCTGAGGACGAAAGGTCTGAAATATTACCTACTCTTTGATGATCCTGTGTTTATGAGATTGGATATTATTACTCATCTCTTTCAGGTGTTTGCCATTGCTCCCTACATATTCGAATCCAAAGTTACTTTCAGAGTTGGATCATTCTTTGGTTTTTTAATTATAACTTTGGGATCGGGTGGAAATGCCATTGCAATGGAATGGTTTTCAATCATTAAAAACTATTTCAGGAAGGAGGAGGAATCAACAGGTCATGGCATTGAATTGAAAATGAGAGACGAAAGTTACTTTAACTTGATTTATGTTTATTCTGAAAAGGAAAATAATTTGGAGAATATTTTATGTGTTGAATTTTTGCTATCTTTGGAGAATAGAGCAATTTTAGAAAAGGATTTGAATTATCTAAATGATATTTTCATTCAAACGTATGCCATGTATGAGTTAAATATTTCAAATCAAGTCAAATTGGATTTTCTATTCTTGTTGGATAAGTGTAGAAATGGTGAAGTTGTGAAATTTAGTGATTTGGATGTGTTGATGATTGAGGTGATGAAAAATGTTAGAGACATTGCCAATAGATTGGAAACTACGGATTTTTATAGACAGTGGAAACGATCTACTGATGTTTTAAAGGGGCAAGTGGACATTTGAAGAGATTATTGGAATTATGGACTATTCTCATCAACTAATTTAAATAATAATAATTACAGAGGGGAATTAAAGGCTTAAAATAAGGAGATTTAATTAAAACGTTTGATAATAATGGATTTAATTATTTGTTTCTTGTTGGCTTATGTGCAATAATATGCACAAGTTAATTCAAAATTGTAATTGAACTAGAAAGAGAATATTTTCAATTATTAGTAAATTATTGTTGTTCATTGCTTTCCATAGCAAATCTTGTCATTCTTCTTTCTCTGAATGCAGATCCACTCATAATACTCTTCTTTCTGTCTCTCATCTTGGTCAACAGTTCTAAATGTTCAGCCTCTGACATTACATCTGAAGAGGAGGTTTCTTGTGATGATGGTGTTGTTACAGATGTTTCAGCTTCAATTGGAGTACTTGTTGATAACGTTTCTGTGTTAATTGTCGATGACACTGGTTCTGTATTGATTGTTGGAGGATTGAATGATTCAATTTCACTTGTAGATGATGATGATGATTCTAAAGAAGAGGAAACAGGAGGTGGAGGAGGTGGTGAAGATGGAATAATTGAATCTTGTGGACTCGTAGTTGCTGGTTGTTGCTGTACATTGGTAATGGTTGATGATTTGAGAGCATCGTTGCTTC
>NW_003163231.1:14948-19877 GCF_000004985.1 Naegleria gruberi | reverse complement strand
CTCACTTCTCATGTTGGTATGATTGGAAAAGAAGGCAGCCGATTGTTTCTTCTTTTCTTCCATGATTTTTTGTTTGAGTTTCTTCTTTTCGTCAGCTTCTCTCTGTTTCACAAGTTCTTCATAACCATTTCTAAAGTTATTGAGGAAATTGTTGAGGGTTTGGAAGAGTTCATTTGGATTCTTACAAACTGTCTTTTCGTCCTCAGCAAAATCTTCAGCAATTTGTTTTAACTTCTCATCAATCTTTGATAAGATTGAATCAATATCATCTAAAAATCTTGTGGCACTTTCCATGAATTCACTCATGTTATTCTTGAAAGTTGTGGATTCCCATTGTGGATTCTGTAATTCTCTTTCCATAGTTTCAAATCCTTGTTTTAACTTTCTGTATTCATTATCTGATTCAACGAGGGAAACACGAGTAGCATCCTCCAATGATGAAAAATCTTCCTTAATATTCAATAGATCAGGGAATGATTTTTCACAATATGAACTGATATATTGTAAGAGAGATGACTTGTTATCTGATGTCTTGGTGTCTTGCAACTTGGACAAACTGTTCAATGTGAACCCATAGGCGTTCTTCTTTGATGAAGAGTTTGCATTCAAAAAGTTAGCAATAGCCAAAATAACAGCTAACAATCTCTTAAATCTACTACTTTGAACTACTTGAGTGGAAGCAGTTAAAACTGTTTCCAAATCAGATAAAACTTCTGATACTTCTGTTTGGAATTTAAATCTGAAGCCCAACAGAATAATCTTCCTTCCAATCTTGGAACATCCTTGAGGGCCAAATAAAACTTATCTACAGGTGATAATAAATCTGCATCGCCATTGTATGCCTCAATTTGTGACAATTCATCAGCAGTTGCCATCTTATCCTTTAGAGTATCAACAACTTGAGCAGTCAAAACTTCCTCATCCATTTCTAAAATGGCTCTCTTAATCTCAGAATAATCCAATCGAATATATCCCAATAAAATTGAGAGAGCGCTTCCTTTTTGTGGTTCAACAAATGATATCAATTCCTTACGCTTCTTTTCCTCGTCTTTGTTGTTCTTTTTTGGAGCATTTGAGAACAAGTCTTCCAATTCATCTTCATCAATTTGAACTTCCTTAGACTCAGCTGCAATACCACCTTTAACCCAACATGTTTGTGAAACCTTATGTCTATTGATGGCAACACCATAAAAGTTTTTAACTGCACTCTTTGGAGCTCTCTTTGATAATTCTGGTAGTGGATTCTTCTTTGACATTGATACAATACCAGAAGGAGGTGGAGGAGGTAAACCAGCTCCAGTCATGTTTGGAACTTGAGGAATATTAGGACTGGAACCACCAGAAGAGGCTCCAGTTGGAGGTGGAGGTACAAATCCACTACCACTAGCTCCTGGAGGTGGAGGTACAAATCCAGAACCAGCAGCACCGGTTGTGAAAGAAGGTTCTAGATCAATGACAGCACTATTCTGATTGCTGACCTCAGAGATGCTCGAAGTATTGCTAGAATTAGATCTGACTGTTCCTGTAGTAGTTTGTAAGGATTGTTTGAAGGACATTCTTCTGTGTTCTTCCAATTCCATTAACAATTCTTTCAACTGATCCTTGAGCTTGTCATTCTCCTTATTTACATTCTCTACGGAATCCTCTTTTTCTTTAACGAGTAATTTCAGTTCATCAATTTCTTTTGTGAAAATTTGTGTATCAATTGGAATAATTTGTTGAACTGGTTCAACTTTAACATCATTTGGTTGAGCATTGTTGTCCTTATTGGCTTGGAGATTATTCAATTGGTTAGAAAGAATAGAAATATTCTTTGTTGATTCATTGAATTTGACCTTCCAATTTTCAACTTGTTTCTTCAACTCGTCAATTTCCTTGTTGGTTTTTTCAATAGTCAAGTTGAGGTTTGAAATCTTGGAAGTTTGTTTTTGTTTCTCAAAACTGGCATTCTTTTCCTTCTTGGCAATATCTTCAATAATACCACTATCTCCTTTCATTTGACAAGCTTGAACCATTGATTTAATGGTATTGTCCAAATTCTTCCAACTTGTTAATAATTGTGGTTCAAACTTTGGATCCATACTTGAACTCATCGAGTAGGAAAGTAAATTTTGTAAAATAGATACCAAATGTGAGGTACCAGTTGTGGCACCCAATCTCAAGATGAGTAATTTGACAATTTTCAATGGATCAGTCTCGGATTTGAAATTCTTAAAGAGATTTTCAGTTGTGTTCTCAGAATCATCTGAAACACCTGCTTGTTCTTTTTCAATTAAACCAATCATCATTTCTTCTTCGAAAACTTTAATTTGTTCTTTCAAATTTTCATCTCTAATTCTATCATGTTGCAGATCATTACTCAATTTATCAACAACTGTTTCCAATCCAAGTTGTTTCAATTCATTTCTGATCAAAATTCTAATAAACGAATCTTGAGGAGTGTTAATAAGTGAGTTCAATAACATTAAACAGAAAGTTTTCAACTTTTCATCCTTTTCTACTTTAAGGAATTCAATCAAGTCACGGAATCTTCTTGGTTCCTTCTTTTCTGTTTTGTATCTGTTTAACCCTTC
This sequence comes from Naegleria gruberi, assembly GCF_000004985.1. Classification (NCBI taxonomy): domain Eukaryota; phylum Heterolobosea; class Eutetramitea; order Acrasida; family Naegleriidae; genus Naegleria; species Naegleria gruberi. The sequence goes on along the minus strand of NW_003163231.1, from coordinate 17,304 downwards.
CAGAACTGTCCAAAAACCTTGTTCATTATAAGTACAAATCAATGACAAGATTTCCAAAGCCATAATTCTAATCTTGATACCATCTTTTGAATCAATCATGAAAGTAATCGCAGAAACAGAACTTGGATTCTTGAGGAATGGATCAAAAATACCCTTTTCAATCAGAGCGTGACAACATTTCAAACTTCTTTCTTGAACTGTTTTTTCATTCATACTTCTATATTTCTTTTCATTCATGGTTGTGATGATTTGGCCAAGATATTTGGCACCTCCTTCTTGATCTGAGAATTTTGTACACCATTTCACTGATTTCTTCTCAATAAGTTTGTAAAGTGAGTACAAATATTCAGCAGAAGGATGTTGATTAGTGACTTGATCTTTCAATTTCTTAATATTATAAGAAATTCCTTGATCATTACTCATGTCTTCTTCATCTTCATCAAAGTCCATTACACTTGATCCATCTTCAGACAATGAATCTGCAGTAGATTCATTAGCCACATATTGACTGGTATTTGTAGTACTTGATCCAGAATCACTTCTTGGAGAGCCGAATCCTGAATTGGTTTTTGTGTTGGAACCTGAAGGAGAGGTTGTTTCCTTATTTTCCAAAGATGCAAGTGAAATGTTTGTTTTTTTCAATTGAACTGGGAAAATACCGCCTCCTGTTGTTGCACTTACTGATGTTGGTGTATTATTTGAAGGTTCATTTGCTGGTTTGGCAACTGGTTTCAGTTGGGCCTTGAAATTTGGCACTTCATTTGATGTTGGAGTTGAGACATTCTTAGCATGTGTAGATTTCAAATTAGCCAAATATGAAACTCCAGTATTAGGAGATGCTTCTTGAGGAGTTGAAACTGGATCTTTTTTAACATCCTTACTTGGTGTAACCTCTTTTGGAGGAGTTGTTTTTTGAGGAATTAGCTTTTCTTCCTTGACAGGTGTTGTGGTAACTTCCTTAGTAGTAACAGGAGTTGTAGTCTTGACATCTTTAACTGGTTCAACCTTAGTCACTGGTTGCTTTTCGACCACAGGTGCAGTTGTACTTGGGGTTTCCTTTGTTGAATTTTCATTCTTGAGTGCTTCAGATAGTGGTGATGCGTTCATCTTTACAGAGACAGGTCTTAATCGATTTGTTAAAAATTCAGGTTGCTTTTCAGAGTTGGCAGCTTCTTTGAGGTTATTTCCAGAATTTGTTGGCTTCAATTTAGTCCATTCCCCAGGCACTTGTCCACTTGATTGAGGGGTAGAAGGAGTATTATTGCTTGTCTTGCTAGTTGGCTTTAAAATTGCCTTAGAAGGAATAGCAGCAGTTGTTGGAGAAGTCTTGTCAGGAATCTTTTCTCTTGGTGATGAATTTCCAGTAGATGAATTAGATGTCGAACTTGAGCTACTGCCATTATTTGCAGAAGTTCCTGTTGCTGTCTTTTTATCACTTGTTGGATTGACCTCAGTAGTTACTGGTGTTTTTGTGGTCACTTCCTTGGTAGCAACAGTGGCGGATGTTGTTTTAACATCCTTGTTTGTTGGTTCAACTTTCTTTTCCACAACTTCTTGTGTTGGTTGCTGCTTACTTGCAGTGGCAGTACTTTTTGAACTAGTGGCAGTAGAACTTGCATTAGAATTTGATGCAGTTGTTTTAGTTTCTGGTTTAACTTCTACTGTAGAAGGAGTTGAAACTGTATTTTGTAAAGTTGTTGGTGAAGATTTCTCTATTGGAGTTGTGGCAGTAGGAGTTGATGTTTTTTCCTCAGTCGTTGTCGTTGCTGGAGTTGTTGTTGTTTCAGTTTCACTTGTTAATTTCACACCACTGGTTGTCTTTCTTAATGCACTTTTCCACATTGGTACAGAAGCATTCACTTCAATAGTTGCATTTGATGGTTGTTTAAATAAAATTGGTAATTTCAAGAAAGGTCCAGTAAATAATTCCTCTTCACTACTACTGTTTTTAGATTGGACTGCATTTGAATTTCTAAACTTGGTTTCAAAATGTTTTGATAAATCAATTACAGTTTTCAAAACAGAATTAAGATCAGAATTTTTGTGTAATGCTCTAATTGTCCATTCACATTTTAATCCAATTTTTTGAACATTTTGAATAAAGAAGGCAATATTTTCCATTTCTTTAAATGATGTTCCATTTACTTCCTTTTGATAATTGCCATATTTAAGACCACGTAATTTTACAATTAATCTATTATAATTGTTTAAATTGTATTAAATTCAATATTATTAAATATTATTATTATTAATATTATTATTAATATTATTAAACAGTTAATAATTGTAATATGAATACTCACTCACATAATATTACACCGTCCTTTAGGGAAGCATGGAAATTATTTGGATCAGG
>NW_003163231.1:4429-14898 GCF_000004985.1 Naegleria gruberi | reverse complement strand
GCGGAGAGAGAAGATTTAGTTGGATAACACCGGGATAGCGATTAATGTTTCTAGAAGCCTTACTGATGTGTTATCCACTGTGATCATGATAACAACATCATTAGAACATTAAAACAAATCTCAAGTAGAAAAAAAACAACTTCCAAGCTGCCTTCTTCGCTTGCACGCTTAAGACTTTCTAATTTTCCTTCGAAGACCCAACGGTTACATTTTTCGTACAAATTTGGCGCCCAAATATTCAACACACAAAATTTCAACTCACTCGTAAAAAATGTCTTCATCTCAAACAGCTGCTGGTGGTAACTTGTTTTATCACGTGGTTGATTCTTGGTTCGGAGTGATGGGATCTAATAATTCCTATCTTTATACACAAAAAGAAGGTATTATAAATGGTCCACCGCATTCCTTCCCTATGATTTTTGGTAGTAATGAACCTGCACCAATAAGAAGAAGTAATTGGCTTTATCAAGATACACAATTTGTATTAATTTCTGCTGTGATTATCTTTATTGTTAGACGACTTGTTATTGAAAAAATTGTTGCTCACTTATTTGGATTGAACAAGAAATCAAATGATAAAAAGGATGAAAAGGAAGCTGCAGCTAAAGCTCACAGAGTTCAAGAAAATACTTGGTTTTCTCTTTATTATACAATATCATCAATTGCAGGCTTTTTAATTTTGCAACAAACTCCGTGGTTATTTGATTTAAATCATTTAATTATTGGTTATCCTGAACAACACACTGGCTTTGAATATCCACTTATGAGAGAATATTTGCTTGTAGGAGCAGGTTTCTATGTTCAAGCTTTATTTACACTGATTTTTGTTGATGAAAAGATGAAGGATTTCTGGGAAATGCTCGTTCATCACTTGGTTACTATTGGCTTGATTTATGGTTGTATTTCCGTTTATTATCATCGTATTGGAACATTAGTATTAATTTTACATGATGTTGTCGATATTTTTCTCTACTGTGCCAAGGCTTCTAAACACATGAAAGCAAGGGAATCCACCACTACAGCATTATTTGTTCTCTTTGTGTTGGCTTTCTTATTGTTGAGATTAATTTACTTCCCATCACTTATTCTTAAATCATTGACAAATTATGCAGGTTGGGATTATCCATCAAGATATTATCTGGTACGTTATGTGAGTGATTCCGTGACTCCTATTGAAGTTAGTGATTATGGTATTTGCCTCCAACGTTATTGTTTAAGTCCATATTGGGCTTTGATCGCTTTGATGGCAATGTTGGTTTGTCTTCACATCTTTTGGTTTTCCTTAATTTCAAAGATTGTTTGGAGAAAATTAGTTGGAAGAGGATTGGATGATATCAGAGAAGATGACGTGGATGATTCCGATGATGAGGATGACAAGAAGAAGAAAAAGAAGGATTAATTTTGTGAGAGATCTACTTATTTATTTCAACAATTTTGCATGTACTACTATACTATAAAAACAAATTCAATTAATTTTCATCATCAATTAGTAATTGATGATGTTTTTTCACTCTTAATGATCAGACAATATAGAGTAATCTATTTTCACCTGTCTGTCATTTAAATGTCATCCATTACCTTCACTCATCAAAAAAAATTCTTCATCAACAGTGCAGAAATAATAATAACAGTATCTTTATATTTTCACAATGTCCTATATACCATATAATAAGAGAGCACAAGCTATCAATGATGATACCATTGTTGCTCATACCGGACACATCAATACCATGAATTTAATTCGTGACCATCAAGGAGCCATTGTTTGTGATTTGGGAAGTAGTTTTGTTAAAGCAGGATTGGCAGGAGAACAATTTCCAAAAGCAGTTTTCCCAACAATTATTGGAAAACCAAAAAGTCATGTCGACACTCGTAAATTATTTGGAGCAAGAGAGAAAATGAATGAAGCAAAATCATATTTTGTTGGATTGGAAGCCCATCAAAGAAAGGGTATTTGTGAATTATCTCATCCAATTAATCGTGGAGGTAAAGGTGTTCAAAATTGGGATGATATTGAATTGTTATTAGAACATATTTATCATTTCCATTTACGTGTTAATCCAAAAGATCACCCAATTTTATTGACAGAACAACCATTGACATCAGTCACTCATCGTCAACAGTATATTCAATTATTATTTGAAAAATTCCAATCACATTCATTATTCTTTGCAATTCAAGGATTGCTCTCAATATATGCAACTGGTGATTTAGATGGTATTGTTTTAGATTCAGGTGATGGATCGACACACGTTGTTCCAGTGTTTGAAGGTTATCCTCAAACATATGCCATGTTAAAAAGTGAATTGGCAGGTTGTGATATTACTAATCATTTAACAAAATTAATGTTACAACATTCTGGATATGATTTTACACAAAATAGTGCTTCATTAGATTTCGTTCGTGATGTTAAGGAAGCTTCATGTTATGTTGCTTTGAATTATGATCACACTTTGAAATTATTCCAAGAATCAAAGAAGAATGAATTCAGAAATCAATTCCAATTACCAGATGGTACATTTATTAATATTGATTGTGAACGTTTCCAAGCTGCAGAAATTTTGTTCCAACCAAATATGATTGGTTCAGAAGAATTGGGTATTCACGAATTGTTAAATACCTCAATTCAACATTGTAATATGGATATCAGAAAGAATATGTTTAAGAATGTCATTCTCTCTGGTGGTAATACTCTTATTAAGGGTATTCAAGAACGTTTAACACGTGAAATGACACGTATGGTAGGTGGTGCTGTTAGATTACGAATTATTGCTCCTCCTGAACGTAAATATTCAGTTTGGATTGGTGGTTCAATTCTTTCAAGTTTGTCTTCATTCCAAGATCGTTGGATTAGACGTGCTGATTATGAAGAATTAGGTCCTGATTTGATCTCTAAAATGTTGTTCCACTAAATTATCAAAAGTAATGTCTTCAAAGATGATAAAATGTTAATAAAACAATAATTTATTTACAAAATAAATTATATTCGCCTTTTCTGCATTCCTTATAATAATAATTAAACAAATTGAGCCAAAATTATTGCCTATAGCACCAATCAACCGTGCTGATAACAATAACATCCAATTTACATATCCAATGCTTGCTGAAGTATATCATCACAAGAGTATTTAATACTTTCCGAAATATTTATATCTTTCCTTGGTTTGAATTTGTTGTGCTTCTTGACCCATTCTATGTAATTTATTTCCATATCCTAAATCATATTCCCACAAAGCATAGGTTGCAACAGCACTGATAGGAATCAAGGCTCCGACAGGGAATTTCTTAGCAAGGGCCCAATAACCCATACTACCAATAGTTAATACACTCAAGTAACCACCAGCCCATCTGCAACGTTCACGTGATTTAGCAACATTCATAGCCAATGTCATTTCATTGGCATTGTAGATAGAACGAGCATTACGGAGGGTTGCACCTTGAGGTTCAGACATTTTTTTAAATTAATTTATAGAAAATAATAATTTCTGCGTTTTTTACTTTTTGCTTTCAATTTGGTTGTTATTTAGAAATTAAGATTTTACATATTGTAATAATGTTAAAAATTAAGTTGTATTAAATAATTTATATTAAATGTTACAGGAAATAACTGTTAAATTCTGAAATGTCCATATCCTGACAGAGGAAAGGATCAACGTTATCATTGAGAAATTCTAAAAGTTCTTCTTCTTGAGGTAGGAATTTATCAATCTTATCATTAATTTTCAATAGGAATTGTCTCATTTGTTTGTAGTAGGAGAATGTTCTATCAAATGAATTACTTTCAGAATTAGAAGTGAATTCCACGTTATGCTCGAATTGAGTTTCAGCTTGTATTAATAATTTTTCAGTGTTTTCCACATAGACAGAAATGTATCTGTATCGACTGGATAATACCTGTAGTGCTCTTAAATCCTTCTTGACAACTTGAAAATAGTCAACTGTGTCTGTAAGAATTTCTTCTGGAAATATTTCATGAATTCCAAATCTGTAAACTCTTGGAAATGGTTGATTATTTTGTCGTTTACCCTCCACAATTGATTTAAGAATCTCCAAATTTACATTAGCACTGGCAAGATAATAGGGTATCATTAGAGGTGAGATGAAAGAGAAAAAATCTGTTTGTGATGCTTCAGTCAGCGCGAGAGCACTTTGTTCCAGTAATTTAATCCAGGGTTCGTGTTCCTTACTGAGAGGTATTGGTATATTGGCTATTGAGATTTTTAAAATTCTCACACCATTGAGCATAAATAATTGTACAAATTCGTGCATTTTTTGGCACATACTCGGTCTAACAGATTGTTTCAATGAAACATGAATCATATTGAATACAGCTTCAAACCCTCTAATTCTCTCCTCCAATGTATTAATATCATAAATATTGATCAAGTTGAAATCTACATATTTTTTCAATTCTTCTGGAATTTCAATGCCAACAATTTGATAAAACGTATTTTCTAGAATATCTGAAACTGGTAGAGGATTAGATTGACTTGCAAGAGTTTCAACAACATTTTTAAATATCATAAAATCTCTCACACTCATTACAACATTAGATCCGAAAGAATGTTGCCTTTCTTGTAGAGCCTCTTGTTTTGATAAATTTCTTTGGGTTGCATAGATATCCAATTCCGAAATAAAGTTTTCACTACAACTCAAATAAAATCTAGCTCGTTTCCTGTCCATTGTACCTGCAAAATAGAATGCCATATGATTATAGGTGCATGCCACATATTGATTTTCGTTTTGATCATAAACGTGTTTCAGCACTTCTCTTGCTCTTTGCATTGATTTTTCAGAAAAATCCAAAAATCCAAACCTCTGCTCACACAATCCTTGAACAGATAATAAATATGCCAAAATATCCTTTCTTTCATTAATAAGTGTACTTGTATCCATAAATATCATCTCTTCCATTTGTTCCATTGAAAATGCAGGAGAACCAATACAAATTATTTCAGCATACGTCTGAATTGTATTCTTTTTAATTTGTCTAACATTTTCATTAGCACTGTTATTATGCAGAGGATTCATTCGAACATTTTTCTTTTTTAAAGATGGAGTTTCATAATTATATTCACATTTAAAGCCTTTTTGTTTACATCTAGAACAAGCAGGAATTAATTTATCGCACTTGATGATCATCAAATGATTGCAATCTCCTTTTAATTTCTTCTTCTTACCTTTTTATGTGAATTTTTACATGATAAACAAGCCTTCGTGCTCAACATTTGTTTTTGGTTATGATCATCACCATTCCGATATTCTTGTTCTTGTTGAGAAGGTGGAAATGAAGTGGGATGTTGATTCATTTTTTTTAATTGGAACCATTTACGAATATTCCAAATATGAAAAGAGGCTAGCGTGATTTCTTTAACAGACAGTATTAGCCTTACTCTACACTTTTCGTTAGTGTCGGTTGTTCTTGTTCCTCTTCACTATCTCCAAAAAAAATTTTTCTTTTAATTGTTTTTGTGTTGTTGCTGCTCAATATAAAAATTTTTACTAAGGCTTTATTGCAATTCTTAAAACTTATTGTGTCAAGTCTGTATCACTGGAGTGAGAATTCATCATTCCTTGTAGTAATAATCATCATCAAATAATAGTAATTTTAATCTGGTTTGAAATGATGTTGGACAGAAATTCAGTTTCTCATCATTATGCTCACCTTCCTCCAACACCTCAATTACCTGCCACTTCATCGATATCAAATAATGGAAATGGGTTCACCCGAAAGCCTTCTAAATATTTAAATAATATACCTCCCCCAAATAATTTGATTGTAGCTTTTCAACCTTCAACATCGAACGGATCAATTCAAAATAATATAAATCCTCATCATCAACAATATAATCATTCTCATCAACCTTCAACACATTATAATTTATCTCCTCCAGGTACTTCCGTAGGCTCAGGAATACCTACCTTATTACAACCTATACAAACGACTAATGGGAAAAATCTTTTAGTGAAAAGAAGTAGTGCCAATCAGTTACTTCCAAGTTTACAAACTGAAAAATCGAACGGTAATATATTGAGGTCGATATCACCAACTCCTCAAACTAAAAACTTTGTTTCCAGTAATACAACACAAGTACACAATAATATAACTTCAAATAAGAGTTTCAATGATACAAGAGGAAGAGCAGAAACAAGTTTAGGGTTTTATGAGGAAAAGAAACCAAAATCGAAGGAAAAGGAAGGGTCTGAAGATAAAGAAAGACTCTATACCAAGTATATAGAAAAATTGAGTCAAGAGCTTGATAAAAAGAAGCGAAAAATTAAAGAGCTGACATTGGAAATCAAAAAGTTGAACCAAATGCATATATCAAATGATATTGATCAAAAACTCATTCGATTTAGAAGTGGGATGAATATGAATGGTGAAGGAGGTCACACTTACTTTGAGGATACTGAATCCTCATCATCAGACGAAGAGGAAATTGAGGAAATGTTCCCAGAGCAAGATGATAAAGAAGACAGCTTAAAGGGAAACAAATTAAGCCCATTTTCAACACCAAAGTCAAAGAAGGATTCACCTAGTAACAGCAAAAAGAACTTATCCTCTCCATCACAGGCATCCCAACTTTCTCCATCAATGGACAGGCAAACAGTAATCGATTCCATAAACGCAAGCAGAGATAGAGAGGTCAAGGAGCTGGAAGCTCAAATTAAAAGTTGGAAGGACACAGCTGACAAATTGAAAGATGAATTGACTTCCACTCGGTCCGAATTTGTTCAATACAAGATTAGTGCAGAGAATGAAGCATCAAAATTACTAAAAGAAATACAGAGAGCTAATAGTTCACAAAACTTTGAAGAAGAAACGAAGGTAATATTTTATAAGAACTTAGCTTCCCATTACGAGTCAGAGAATAAGAAGAATTTAGTAATGAATGAAAAGTTACAAACCGAACTGAGGAATGAAAAGAGTTCAGGAAATGAATTGGAAGACTTGGTTGTAAAGCAACAAAAGAATTTTTCAGATTATCAGGATAAAACATCAAGAGAGCTATCTGAATGCAGAAAAGAACTTGATAGACTGCGAAGAATATTGAAAATGAGTAAGAACAGTGATGATTCTTTCATTGAGGATGACGAAATGTCTGCAACCTTTCAAAAATAAATAGATTTACTTTTTCTTGTTCTTATTCTTATTCTTTTTGTTCTTGTTATTCTTCTTTTTTGGCTTTTGGGGTTTTTCTTGGATTGTTCCTATGATTGGTTCTTCTGTTTGAAAATTTTCGGCTGAGGACACTTCATCTACTAATACTTTGTCTGATGTTTCAAATTCAGTATCTACCTTACTTGGAGAATTTTCGATTCCCCCTTCTGATTTCGCTTCGACTTGGGAAACATCTTCAGGAATGATACTTGCACTCTCTGATTCTATAGTTTCAGTGCAGTGCTCAGATAGTTTAACAGGTGTTTCTTGTATTTCTTCAACATTGGAAGTTGTGAAGTGTCCAGCTATCTCTGTTTCCATTGAATCTCCAACATTTGAAGTAGTGGAGAGGTCAGATACTTCAATGGGTGTTTCTTGTAGTTCACTTTCTTCAACTTGGGTTTCAGAGGAAATATCATCTAATTTCTCAATTTGCTTTTCATCATTGCCAATGGTTATCTCATCAGCATGCTCTGGGGCCTCTTCGACGTTTTCATTGTTAAACACCGCATCTTCGTCAATTGAAATATGGAATTCATCATTTTCTGACGATTCAGGTGATTGACTTTGATCTACAATATCTACATCAGTTGGTGGGTCATTTTCTTCTTGTTTGTTCCTTTCTTCTATGAGCTGTTCTAAATTGTCAGAAGTAATAAATAATGTGTCTGGTGGACTTTCCAATCCAATTTCATCTATATGATCTAACTCGTTCAAAGTGGTTTCAATGTTTGAAAATTCGTTATCGTCATCATTATCGTATAATGCACTTTCTTCAATACTTTCATCCAATAGGTTTTCTTCTTCAAAACTTTCATTAATATCACTAACTTGCAATAAATTGTCTCCTTTTAGCTTTTTAACGAGAGTTGTTTTTTTACCAGTTGAGTTCTTGTTTGGAAGGGCTGGTATATGGGGTGGGTCAGATTTAAAAGAGTTGCTTCTTGATTTAGGGGAGGTAATATTTCTTGGAGAGGTAATTGTCTTGCTTGGTGAAGTTTTAACATATGGCATTCTTCTTGAAAGTTCCAAATCCTTCTTCTCTTGAACTATTTGTCTTGCAGTTTTCTCTTGCTTTGGAGATTTCATAAAATCCAAATATCTTGGGGAGGATTTTGCTGATTTACTATTGAGTTGAGGAGAGAACGTTTCTTTTGGAGGGGTGATTTGCTTCTTAGGTTCCATATACCTTGGAGATGCTTTCTCTGTGAGTTTAGCCTTCAATTGAGAAACCTTGCTCAATTTTTGTTCATAAGGAGATTGGTAAATTTCATACTGAGAGGAATAGTCAAGCTCATCCATCATCCTGAGTGATGAGAGTGCATTCTTGGATTCCTCTTGTGTACTACTGGTGTTAATTGGTGAATTTAAAGCTGTTTTTAAATGTTTGATACAATCAGATGCTCTTGAAATGATTTGATGATGCTCTATTGGATCTCTCAAAGGAACTCCTTGTTGAGGAACAATCTTCTTTTCATACAATCTACTTGTTCTCGGAGTTGCCTGAGTCATGTGACTTCTTGCAGTGTACATATTTTCCTCATCCTCATTATACTTATCCAAGTTAGAAGTATCAAAAATTACATTATTATTCATCAACAAATCTTCCGAAATTCCAGTGATATTCAATTGATTGTATTCCTCTTCTGTTGGTCTTGAGGTAGTAAATGTTTGAAACTCATCCTCATCATCACTCAAACATGCAGCAGCTCTTGCATCCATTTCTTCTCTCGTCTATACACAAAACAATTTTAATAAGGCTGTAGTATGATTACAGATATGCTTGAGCCTCAAAACTTCCCTCTTCTGTAAGGCTTTTTTTTCTGATATTTTAACGTCCATTGAGGTTAAATCTTCATACAAAAAAGAGCGCGAAAATAAAATGGACCTTTTGTGATGTTCTTATTCGATCTTCATAGGACATCATCGTATTGCATATCATAATGCAGGTGTTAAATATTTTAGATAAAAAAGTGCACTGATAATCTTTGTTAATAAGTTGTATTGAGTAATTGTTTTCGAAATACTATAATGAACCAAATATCAGTAAGGAAATGTTTAAAAACAATTACCTCTTTCCACTTTGAGAATTTAGATGTTGTTATTTCCAAACTGTTGCATCTAGCTAGTTCTTATTATAAAACACTAATTTGGACATATTCTAACATTGACATTTGACGGCATTTTTGAAGGCATCCATTAATGGAGAATTTTATAGACTTCAAAAAAAACATTAAAAAAAAACAACATTACTTCTCCACATCATTCAACATTCAAAAAGATGAAAAAACTTGCTGGTTTCTTCAAGGGTAACAAAAATTCAACATCCACCACTGACGACGATGAAAAGATTAAAATTAGGAAAAAGTTATTGGAAAAGGCTATTTGTGATTGGAGTGCTAAAGATGTGTCTCTGTGGTTAAAATCAATTGATTTGCAAGACTATTGCAAGGAATTTGAAAAAATGTAGGTTAATTCTTCTTTCGTTTATTCTTCCAATTTCAATATTTTATATATATATATATATAGGGATATTACAGGTGCAGAATTATTAGAATTAACTGATGATGATTTAGTCAAAGACTTGAAAATATCCAAATTAGGTCATCGTAAAAGATTGAAAAAACAATTAGACTACCTAGTTCAACACAATGAATTTCTCACAGAGGAAGATGATCCACCCTCCTCTACCAGCAATACAACAATGGAAAATCAATCAAGTTATCAAGGAACAATAATGCAAGGAAAACCATCACTGGAAACTAGGTCAATGACTTCCTATCAATCAACAATGAATGATAATGATAGTGTTCATAGTTTTAATTCGAATAGTAATATTCCTACTAGTGATATAATGATTAAATGTTATGATTCTCTTGAAAATCAATCAGATGCAACAATTTTAAGATTCTCTCCTGAGGATGAGTTAACTTTACAAAAAGTTAAAATGGAAGTTTTATCTAGAAAACCAATTCTTTCCTCTACCAATCAAATTCAATTGAAATATAAGGATGAAGATGATGATATTATTACATTGAAGAAGGAAGATGATTTTAAACTTTGTTTGGCAAATTACAGAAATTCAGGACAACGTTATCTGAAACTTTACATTTCTTCAAATATTTCTTTACCAACAAACAAATCACCACCAACAATCTCTTCAAGTTTAAGAGATTCTAATGAGGAAAGTAGTGAACTTATTCAAATTCTTGAAGGAATGGTTGATGCAATTGTTGTCATGACTGCCAATGATAAACTTATAAAGTATGTGAATAAGGCAGCAGAAACTCTATTGAACTATACGAAA
>NW_003163231.1:476-3615 GCF_000004985.1 Naegleria gruberi | reverse complement strand
TACACTGTTGATTCCTACAATAAGAAGGTTGCCAAATGTAGATATGTTAAAAAGTGTAAGATTGTTTCATGGGCAAAGAAATGTGCCAAGTATAAGAAGGTTAAATACTGTAAGGAGAGAAAATCAGTCAAGAAATGTTGTCTCATTAAGAAGAAATTCTTCTGTGCCAAGCATAAGACAATCAAGTTCTGTAAGCACAAGAAGACTCTTTCTAAATGTGTTAAATATAATAAGAAGAAGTATTGTGCCAAGTCAATTGTCATTCCCCCAAGATGTATCAAGAAGAAGTATTATAAGAAGTGTTTGAAACGTTCAAAGGGAAAGAAGATTTGTAAGAAATTCAAATTAGTTGGTGGAAAGAAGAAGTGTTGCAAGTCAATTAAGAAGAAGATTTGTATCAAGAGAAAGACATGCAAGAAGCCATCAAAGCCAATCATCAAACCATCCTTGTAAAATAATTGACAATTTTTCTCTAATCACCTTGAATATAACATGAGAAATAAAGACAACAATTTATGATAATAATATTTAAAGGGTAAAATCATCCTCCCATGCCGGGAATTGAACCCGGACCTCCTGGGTGAAAGCCAGGTATCCTAGCCATTGGACTACACGGGATTTTATTAAATCCTTGAATATATCCTTGATATAATGATAATAGCTTGTTTCATTGCAAAGGAGAATTTCGTTTGATTGCGTTTTACATAACACATGGTTAAATCAATAAGGTGAAAATTATTTATTAACAACCATTATTCTTCTCTTGGTTGTGAAAATTCTTTCTTTTCCGGACTCGATAAATTTAACAAATAATACAATTGTGACAATCTTTGCCTTCTTCTTGCATGTTGGATTAGTTACTCTTATATTTGGAATTTGTACTATTTGACTTGTGGCAACTGTTTCTTTCATTTGAGTAAAGCCAGTTGACTTGTCAGAGAATGTGACAATCGACCTTATTGGAATAGTTGTACCCACAATCAGGTTTGTCTTTTCGATAAATTCTTTCTCATTATTATTCTTAACTGAAAATTGAATAACATCTCCTGGATTGAATGATGGAATGGACTTCTTCTCTTTGGAAGGGTTGGTCAAGTCATAAACTTCCTTGCTTCCTTTCTTTTCAAGAGTGAAAGTAATCTTCTTTGGATCAAATTTAGTGGTGAGGGCAGTGTTATTGATATTCAATTTGGAAAGTGTTTCAGCAAGTTCGTCTTCGGCTGTACTTGTAGAATCTTCTGTTGGTTTTTGTTGTGCTTGAGTAACTTTAGAGACTTGTCTCACATTTTCAGGTAACTGATTTGTATTAAGTGTAACCATAGTGCTCGGTTTAAAGTTTGCAAAGAATGACGCATGAGATTGATTGGACAGTGGGTTTTTGGCCTTTTCTTCATTTTCTTTTTCTTTTGGAGCTTTTTCATCCTTCTTAAGGAAGGATAGTATTACCAAGGGAGGATCTACTTCTTGATTCTGATGATGGTGGTGGAGGCAATGAATACAATGAAGATTCCTTACCTCTCATAACTGGAGGAGGAGGTGCAAATGAATCCATTTGTTTAGAAAGACTTCTTCTTTCAACACTTCTACCAGCACTACTAGCCATTCATCACATAAGAATACATTGGCTGAATCTGATTGAGTTGTAAAGCCATGGAAATCTTCATTAGGGTCATCCTCCCATTTGATATCTTCATAATTTTGATCGGATTGTCCAGGGCTTGTGTTTGTTTCTTGACTTTGAGAGAAGTAATCTTCCATAGAGTTAATTTCTCTGAACATGTCCTCGTCGTCAGTCATGTACATCATATCATCTCCAGATCCACTATCATTTGAAGAATTGGAGTTGTAATATTGTCTTGCCATTTCTTCTTCTTGATTCAGAATCTATTATTATTTAGGCCGTTCTAGTGAATATCATACCTAATTTTGATTTTATTGAGGAAAATTTGTCGCTCAATGTATCCACATTAAAAGTTATTAAGAAGTAGAGTAGTAAAATAAGACTTTATAAGAACAAATCAGATACACCTTCACCAGATTCCATTTCAAACATAAAATCATCACCACTATTAGTTTGTTGATTAGCTTGTTTTTCTTCAAATGTTTGATTAACAGGTGTCGTCACAACATTTTCCAACATTGGATCTCCAGAATGATTAGCTTGTTGTTGTTGATCAGAATCTCTATCCACAAGATAAACATCAATAGGTTCAGCAGGTGATTTCAAAAATATTTGATATCTTCTCTTTCCCATTTCCATACCTTCATCAGGATCAGGAACTGTTAAAGTTGTACCTGAAGGAGCTTTAATAGCAATAACAGTTCTATCCTTCAATGTTGAAATATCTAAAACATCATCATAGGTAACGAATGCTAATCTTCTATTTTGTTCACTTTCGTTTAAGCATCTAAGAGATTCCTGTACATGATAAATTAATTGATCAACTTGTCTTTCTTGATATTCAATTTGAGCAATTTCATTTTGAATGATTTTAACTTGCTCACAATTTTCAGGTGCATTTACTGCAATACCTGTACCTAGCCATTGAATATTATTCTTAGATTTCTTTTCAATTAATCCTATTCCTTCTAATACATTGGTAATATCATAAATTCTACGTTTTTGAACACTTAGTGTTTCTGCTGCATGATTTAAATCCAAAACACCATCTTTTGCATCAGCAATTAAATGAATAAATTTACGTGTTAATAATCGCAGGGAAGAATCATCTCTACAATTCTTATTTGAAGCAGAAGATGAAGATGTCTTAGTTTTTGTTCTTCTTGTCTTTTTCTTATCAGATTCCAAAGTGGATTGATCCAATAAAGACTGATTATTTGTACTATTTGGTGATGTTGGTGATGATGCCTCTTCATTATCAGCTGCTTCTTGATGTTGTGTTAAGGAAAGTGCCGATATCATAGATTGATAGGTTCTCTTATTATCAGATGAAGAACCAACTAAACCTGAATTACTTGGTGTTGTTGGTGATGATGTGAGTGGATTGGTTTTTAGTGATGGTACAATAGAATGTTGAGTTGAGGGTAATAAATCAAAGGAAGGAATTAAATTATTTTCAACAGATCCAGAGGCTAATTCTTCTTCTTGAGTAACAATATTATCGATGATGATGATGAT
>NW_003163231.1:0-426 GCF_000004985.1 Naegleria gruberi | reverse complement strand
CATCTTGACATAAATTTGCCTTCTTTTGTTTTTTTAATACATTACTTGAATTATATTGATCTTGATCATCATGTCCATTCATCATTTGATTAAATGTATCAAATGATCGTTTTTTTAATAGTGATTGATTTTGTAGTAAATTTAATTCTTTTAATTTAATTTCGTATTCTAATTGTTTTGTTTTTTCTCTGGCCATTAAGAGTTGAAATATTTGATCCGATGAATCGAGATAAGCAAAATCATGACTCTGATTATTTGTTGTTGCTGTTTCGGTAGAAGATTCTTTGGTAGTTGTTGTTGACATTTTTTTTAATTTCCACTATTTATTGGGCGAATTACGATGATTTTTTGTAAACAGTTAATTTTTCCAATTCTTTCATCCATTTGAATATTTGAAAGTAATATTTTGGAGAAAATTCCTTCGTA
>NW_003163232.1:49950-51393 GCF_000004985.1 Naegleria gruberi | reverse complement strand
TGTTTTTGGCAATTTCAAATTGCTGTCAAATGCCATCGAAGGAGGATTTTGTGAAATGACAGATAGAGGTTCATGTTCTGCCAACACCACAAAGAGGGAGGATAATACCAACACTACCAAGAGTGCATAATGCAACCTGTTACTCAACAGCATGTTTGCCCTTCAGATGTCGTTTTTTTTTTGAATGATTTTTTAAAGCTGTCACCAATATCGCTGTGTTGTTGGCCAAAAACAAGTGATATCAGGTGATTTTGCGGGGTCAACACTCACCTTTCATAGAGTTTACAATGATATTGAAATTGTTGATCCATGACAAATCATTAAACTCTATAAATGGAAAGTGACAAAATTACAAAACGATTTGCATTTTATTTAATAACCTTATTAAACTTTCTCTAATATTTACTCTCCCTACAATAAAATCCCAATTTTTGACATTTCATACATAAATCTTGACGATGAGGTTTTGAACGATCAATCACATCAAATAATTCTTCTAATTCATCTTTTCTAATTAAACTCTCCAATTTGTAGGCATAAACTGGTCGAAAGCAATGAGAACATTGTTGAGTGAAACCTTCCCAGGAATTCCCACTTTCCCAATGTCTGTTACAATCGGTGCAGTGATAATAGCCGTATTTTCTTGTTTGGTTTGAGTTATAAGTTTTCTTGAATTTGTGAGTCATTGTGCTTTGTTTTTGAAAATTTTGAAAAAATTGTTTTTTTGAGTTGTTTTTATAGAAAATTTCACAATTCCTAACCTTAATTAGGTTCATGCTTTTTTATGAAAACTGTTCGATTCACCCTCCATAAAATCCACTCGAAAATTAAGCACATTCCGGGGGTGATGCAAGTATTCGAACTTTCTCCGATAAGAATTCCCTTCTTGTCCACTCATCTCTATCTAACAAGTGATGAGGATTTGGATAAGGCTTGTTTGTTGTATGGAGATGCAGAAACTCAAACTTTGAGTATTGCTACTTCTACCACACCACTTGTTTTTATTAGTGATCCGAAAATGTTGAAGGAATATTTCATTACTAAGGGTCATTTGTTTGAGAAACCAGGATATGAGGTGGTGAATTTCTTTGGAGAGGATAATATTTTGACAGCTACTAATACTGAAAAATGGAAGAAACATTACAAGATTTGTTCGGCAGCTTTCACACCAAAGAATTTAATGTATGTGTGTAAGGTTGCTGACAAGTCTTGTGATTTATTGTTTGAAATTTGGAATGAGAGATTGAAAGAGAATGGATCTATGATTTTGGATGTAAATGAATATTCGAATCTTACATTGGGTAAGTAATTTCGTAGCTCAATGAGTTACTGATCTGAGTCGATCTGTTATATCATAACACAACCTTGGTTGAATAGACGTTTTGGGAAAAGCTGCTTTTAACATTGATTTTGGTTTTTATTCCAATAAGAAGAGGGTAGATA
>NW_003163232.1:43812-45919 GCF_000004985.1 Naegleria gruberi | reverse complement strand
TACATAACTTAAAGATTGCTTCCTTTAATACTGCTCTAGTACCTGGCACACCAGTCAATGTCAAGAAAATCATAGAAACCATACCAAAAGACCTCGATGTAGTCTTTCTCCAAGAAGTTTGGCTCCAATCTCATTCCCACCTAATTTCTGAAGAGCTGAAATCCTCATATCCATACTCCTTCCATGGACACAAGGAAGTTGTGAATGAAGCATCTTGTACGGATGATTCATTCCATAGATTCGCTCTTCCTTTCCTTCATTGTGTCCGTGAAAAAAATTTGACACTTTCGTGGACAACTTTGGGACCTTGTGCTGAATTTTTGAGTCGAGCTGCCTATGGAAACTTTAAATGTATATCCTGTGTCCTGACATCTGTCGTTGAGAATAAGAATATAGCCAATTGTTACACTCCTGGACACACAGGTCAGGAATTTCTCTATGACGGCTCCAATGGATTGATGGTTCTGAGTAAGACACCAATCTCACGTGCCAATTACACTTCCTATCCTTCATTTTTATTGAGTAGAGGATTATTAGAGATGTGTATCAATGGATTATTTATTATGGAGTCACACTTTCCTTTTAATTTTGGGATTGACTTGCCAGTAATGTATCAACCAGAGTTTTCTAGGATGGTTATCATGAAGAGACCTAATATCTTGGTTGGTGATTTGAATAGTGGACCATTGACGCAACCAGAAGGTTATGAAACACTTGCTGGATATGGATATCAGTCAATTGATCCAAATAAGGCAACTTTCTGTGTGAATGGATTAAATTGGGAAATTGGCGATTGTTCTGATGATCCAGAAAGAAATACTGGAATGGATCATATCATGGTTGATAAATTTAGTAGAATTTTGGAATGGAATTCCAATAATTCCTTCAAACTCCAATTATTTGGAGATTCAACTCCAACTCCGAGTGATCATTTGGGTATCACAACTGAGCTGAATTATAATATGGCTAGAAAACATCCATATTGTGTCTAAATAAACTAAAATAACACCTAGGTTTCTTTGAAATACAGTTTCTTCCTAAATTTTGTTGTAATTCGAAACTGAAAGATTAAATTCAAACACTGATGAACTTTGCCTGATCTAAATTAAATCAAAAAAAAAAATGTCATCATTTAGTGATTTGCCTCCAGAGGTGCTCATAGAGATTTTCAACTTTCTCTCCATAAAACACCTCGGAACGATATTACAAATCGATCGGTCAACTCATAATATTGTAATGAATTCCAGAATTTTTTGGAGAAATTTATGGAATGAATATTACAATCGTCTTTTAATTCCAAATATGATGCTGGAGATTTTGGAGAAGAAATTTGATGAAAATACAAATTCACCACAACAACAATTTATTGACTTGATAGAAATGAAGAAGGAAATGAAAGATGGAATTCTCAAGATTTTATCAGATTTGGAATTGGATCGAAAAGAGTGTGAAAAATCGAGGGAAGAACATGAGCAAGAGTATGGATATGATGAAACCTCATTGTGGTGGATGGAAATTATTAATGGAATTGAAAGGGATATGGAGCACTATGAGAATTTATTGAAATTGTTACAAGTTGACTAAATATATATTTAATATTTTACAATGCTATTAATTTTTCCCCTATACTCAAATATATATCATACTGATATTTAATTGTAACAGAGTAAGAAATTGAAATTGTTGTTTATTCAATTAAATGTAATTATTTTTGTTGTAATACGAAACTGAAACATTCATTCCAAATCTAACATTTGCATACAATATATGAATATGATCGAGTTTTACACTTCTCAACTCTTTCATTTCACTAATTGCCTTGGAACCTTCCCTTTCAATATTTTCATTTCCATGAATGTATAAAGTTTTCAAGTTGACCAAGTTACTGAGATACTTTGCACCCTGAGTTTGAATTTGATTGTGATCAATGGTGAGGAGAGTTAGATTTTGCATTTTTCCAATAAATTTGGCGCCTTCATCTCCAATTTCGTTTAGTCTAATGTTTAGGTTTGTTAATTGGTTCAATTGACTAAGTGATTTGGCTCCTTCATCATTAATTCGATTGCAACTAATATTAAGAATAGTTAATTTTGCAGTTGACTAATGA
>NW_003163232.1:35940-40001 GCF_000004985.1 Naegleria gruberi | reverse complement strand
ATCTAATTCATTTAATCTTTCGTTATAATCGGTATTAATATCAGATGTGTCAGCAATAAGATACATATCATCTGCAAAACCAAGGATACCTATTTCGTTTGCATTAAGATTACAAGGATCTTTTGGTAATTTCCAAACATCTATACTTTTGTCAATAATTAATTGTGTTATACAATCATAAATCAGGGGTGATAATGGACAACCTTGTGGGATTCCCCTGGATTTTGTAATTGGTTCGGACAAGTGGTTATTGATTTCAAGTTGTAGAGTGTGTTCTTTGTAAGAATTAATAATAAATTGAATTAAATTAATTGGAAATTTGCAATGTTTTAGAGCTAATTCAATAACAGAAACTTCAACAGAGTCATAAGCTCCTTCGATATCTAAATTCACCAATAGAAAGGATTTCGGATTCATTGCTGCCAACGTAGATACCAATATTGCATGATTAAGGGTATTCCTCTTTGGTATAAATGCTTGTTGACGTATATTTATATTCTCTGAAGCCCATTTCCTTAATTTAAAAGCAATAATATTAAACATTAATCTATACATAATTGGAAGGATAGTAATCGGACGAATATCTTTGAGAGAAATAATGTCTCGTTTAGGAATTAATTTTACCCAACCATTTTTCCATTCCAAAGGAATATTACCATTATCCAAGCACTGATTAAATTTGTCACAAATGAGTTGAAGATGTTCATCTTTTAAACCTCTTATTATAGACAATGGAATATTATCTGTTCCTGGAGTATTAGAACTCATTCTTAAAAGGGCTTTTTTGATAGTTTCCAATTTAAATTTGATTCTTTTTGGTCCATACTTAATTGTTGACCTACTTGGAATGAAATTAATATCTTCAACTTTTGATGTAAATTTATCCTGAAAGAAGTTGACAACTGTCGATTCATCAAATGAGATTTCATTCCAATTAATTGTCTTTTCTTTAAGGTGTCTATCAAATCTGTACATTGCTGAAGAATTATGGCTATTAAATTGATCCAATAGATTTGTTCTTATTTCTTTTGCAGCCTCTCTATAAACAGTTTTCAGTTCTGTTTGGAGTGTAATTAATTCCTGTTCTTGTTTTGGATCTTTTTTGTCCATTATTTCTCTGATTTTTGATTCTATTCTTCTAATATCTTTTCGCTTTCTAGACGAAAGGAATTTAACATTAAGCTTATCATTCCTATATGAATACTTTAAAAAATTATTCTTAATATTCCGTTCTAGTTCATCAAATGATAAATAGGTTTCTTGATTAATTGTACTACATAACGTTTCTATATGTTTCCTTGAAATAGATGCCCTCCAAGTCGGATCGCAATCATATTGAATGTCTATATAAAAAGGTATATGATCATTGTGAGTTATAGATGGTAGACTTTTCCCTCCAATTATTTTCAAATTATTTGATACAAATATATGGTCTGGGTGTGTTTCAATGATCTTGTCTTTCTGTTTTCTTCTATATGATATTTGACTAAGCTGTTTGTCTTCATACATATTGAGTTGTTTTAGAAGATTCATCCATTCTTTATCTCTTTTGGAAATAGGGTTATTACTATCAATATTCAAATCACCAGCTATAATAAAATATTCATCATTAAATTTAGTCATAATTTCAATAATATGAGACATAGCTAATTGATCATCATCTTCTTCTTCCTTTTTCCCTGATAAATAGCCCGCAATGATATTAAATATCTTGTTTCTAGATTTGAAACGAAACCATTGTAATTTACCATTGATGATATTATGATTAGAAATAAATCTCTTTCTCTTGTTATTTAAGAAATGAAGAATTGCTGTTCCCTTGCAAGCTTTTCTTGTATTCATTAAGGAATTGAATAGAATATGTCCATTACACTCATTATAACATTTCTGTTGAGATTCATAATTATTGATATGTGTTTCTGTTATACACATTATGTGAATACCATTAGATCTACACATTGCATTAATTGGTTGTATGAGTTTTTCTTTAGAATTTCCTGTCCTAATTAGACCATTTACATTATAGCATCCCACACGGATAGTAGATTTTAAATCAATCATAACGAGAGTGATTTACATGAGGATTGTAATCCTCATAGCCTTCGTCGTTCATACCTTCCTTTGCATTACCAATATTCTTGAAATTCATTGTTAAAAATCTTAATTGTTCCAAACTTTCTAAGAACTTGTTCATTCTTTCATCAAAATTTTGTAATTTTAGTTCATGATTAGAAGTCTTTGCAACTTGAGTTTCAATTTTCTCTTCCATTCTAGTAAGTCTCTTATTAATATCAATAATGATAGAACTACTGGTTAAATTTTCATGGTTATCAGTATTATTTGATTGTAATTTCTTCTTCAAGTATTCAGCAGTAGATTTAAATCTTTTAAAGATTTTCTTGGAATTATCTTTAGATCCCTTACATCTAATCGCCTTTGATATAAATGCTTTCAATTCCTCTTCGTTTTGAAGTTTGTAATTAACTGCATAATATTCTCTATTATGGAGATAGGTTGCTTTCAACTTGGTAATAGTAAGGTTACTGCGACGAAATTGAACGTCAGCCAATTTACTAATTTCTTTAACTGCCTCAATGATATCCTTTTCTTGGAATGATGTAGGGAAATTGCAGGTGGCTTCAAATTGACATTCTTTAAGAATTTGATCCATTGACTTATATTCTTGAAAACCATTTTTCAATAGCTCATCTTTTCCATTTGAGTTAATAAGAGCAACTCTTAACTTGTAGATTTGAGTAGTTCTATCAAAACTGAGATTCATTTGTGAGATATTAATCTTACTATGCCATACTGCATCAATAATATTAGAAATTTGGTGATTAATAAAATCTAATTTTTCTGAATGATATTTGACGGTATGATTAGTTGGAGTAAAGTTCATAGGGGAAGGAAGGAATTTCGTATTAGTTTTTGTAACCATATTATTGAGAATTCTTATTGCTTCTTGATAATTTTCTTTGCTATCTATAATTAATTGAACAAGTTTTGGTTTCAATTCTGGAACATAAATTCTATTACATAAGTGACCAACCTCCTTAACAATTAAATCTTCAAATGCTTCATTTGGTTGTTGGACAAATACTGAAATACAAGTTTCGTAGTCGATTTGCTTATTATCTGACATCTTAATATTTCTACTGAATTTTTTTTGTCTTGAATTTAAATTAACCGACTTGATATTAATAGTTCGGTTGGCAATCACGATTTGTTTTGATTCCGATTTCAATTTTGATTCCGATCTCGGAATTTGTTTAACAACATCAGCATAAGACATTTTAAAATTAAAATTTAAATTATTTTTAGGTACGGAAATTAATTCCTTAGTGTGACTTTTAGTGGACTTTAGATTTCTGGCAGAGCTGGGGCCTGCTTTTGTTATGTTCTTTGTAATCCACGGAGGATGATGTTTAGACATTTTTTTTACTTCGCACAAATAAAAAAAAATGTCATCACCACAACATATAACCCTGCTTCTCGCCTTTTTGATGCTATCATCATCGATGATTGGTGTTTGCTTGTGTTCTTCCGAAAATTCGAATTTAATTTCATCACACAATCTAATAGATGATAATGAATTGTTTTTCTACTTGAATGATGATGGAATTTCGAATACAACTTCCAAAGCCTGTTTCTCACCCGATGATCCATGTGGTGATTTTATGCAAATTGTGAATTTTATTGTGGAAAATGTGAAAATAGATGAGTTTCGAATATTGGATGTGATGGTGATGGGAGAAATGAAGCGATGTTCATATAATTTGCAGGATTATCAAATATTTAATAGTTTTCAAACATTTAGAATGAAATCATTCGAAACAGATTCTCTATCAGTAATTGAGTGTGATGAATTTATTCAATTTTCAAAGAATATTAATTTGGAACTTGAATATTTAATAATTAGAAATACGAAACTATTCATTATGGAAGGAATGCCAAGTGTGAAAATGTCAAACTTAATAATTGATAATGGGTCAGTCAGAATTAGCACAAAATATTTAAATTTTGTGAATTGCAGTATAAGTAACATTATTGGAATAGTT
>NW_003163232.1:30854-34057 GCF_000004985.1 Naegleria gruberi | reverse complement strand
ATGAATCTAATATATCAACAGATTATCCAGATGATAACTTATCAGAATTGAATATTCTTTGATGGTGGAATGGTGAAATTGTGGATTTCATGTTGGAGAATTATTCACTCACGATGGTGACAATTGTCTTGCCATTTGTCATTTTGTTTTTGAATTATTTCATTCCTAGTGGATTGATGTGGTTGGTAGAGTGGTGCGACTTTGATTTTCTGAGGAAATATAAGATTCAACCAGTAAGTATATAAATTTTTATTGGAAACCTTGACGAAACTATTTCAGAAAAGGAAAAATAGTGGAATGAAAATTGTTAAGGCAACATTCTATTTGTTATTTATTTACTTTTTGGTGATTCTTCCAATGTATGCAGTTGCTTTTCACTTTCTTACTCAAATTGACTACTTTAGTCTCGAAGTTTCGAATATCCCAAATTGGAAAGTTCTTCTCCTTCAATTAGCTTTCTGTTTCTTCATGGAAGACACAGCTCACTACTGGTTCCATAGGTGGCTTCACACACCATGGGCCTACCACGTCATCCACAAAATCCATCACGAATTCGAATCTCCAACTATACTTTCCACTAGTTTCGCCCATCCCTTAGAAATTTTAATACTTGGATTCGCCACCTTTCTAGGACCTCTTCTCCTCCGTCCACACTTCCTTACTCTCTTAATCTTTGTCAACCTTAGACAATTGGCAGCTTGTGAAACTCATTCGGGCTTTGATTTCCCATTTTCTCCGAATAATTTGGCGCCAAACTTAATTGGAGGTGCTGATTTTCATGATTTTCATCATCGTAGATGTAGTGGAGTATTTTCATCGAATTTCATGTGGTGGGATATTTGGTGTGGAACTTGTGGTGGATTCTTTGAGTGGAAACTCAAACAACAAAAGAAGAAACTAGCAGAATCGAATAAAATTCATCAAGAATAACCTTGTAAGCATCAGTGTTCAATACTAAACACTTGACAAATAAGGAACTTTATAGTTCAATCCGGAGTTGTACTATTTCGGAGTTCAATTCCACAAATAAAAAAAAATTATTTTGAACTTTATTAAAGACCCATTGGATCTTTTTAGAAATCGAAATAGATTATTCTTTGGTTTTCTTCTTGTTTTTCTTTCTTGTTTTAAGAAAATCACGATAATATCTCTTATGTGCTTTACCAACAAGTAACGACAGTAAAGATTGAATTTCCACCCAGTTTCTAATAATTGATGGATATTTTCTTCTAATTTCATCTTGATTGTTCTCATCTAATAATCCTCTATGATTAATCAAGAATCCTTTCCATCTGTTTGAAAACCTAAATTCATTTCTATCATGTAATATTGCTCTATATTTTGTTATTTCATAGAACTTATTCAAGAAGTAGTTTCGCTTTTCACTCATTTCAGGACAGTAATAAATATAATGTTCTAATTCAACTATTCTTCCACAGTGCGAGCAGCTTACGGGTTTGTATTGTCTAATATGATTATTTGTCATGTTTCTCCAGATACAGAATTTGGTGTAAGGTTCTAAATGAGAATTTAGGTATTTGATATTTGCTGAGGACCATCCCTTGGTTATAATTAGGTTGGATTTATCTCTAGCAATGGTAGCTCTCCTATCTCTTTGAATACCTTTCAAATAATTCTGTAGATCAAATATAATGGTTCCATTATTTTCTAAATACATGGCATTAGGAAGAAGCTTTCTAATATCAATGGAAATATTATATTGTTTCGAACCCTTTTTGGCTAATTCATCAACGATTATATTATTAGGATCAACATGTCCTTTTACCTTTTCCAATTTAATTTTCAAATTCTTATCAAATATTGTTCTATAAAATTCATCTTTAAAAATGGAAAATTTCCCATCATATCTTGGATTTAGAATATCAATAGATATTTTGCTGTCTGTAAATATAGTAGCTTTTGAATTATTAGGTAATAATTTAGAAGCCATAAGAATTGCAGTCAATTCAGCTACATTATGAGAGTATCTTCCATCGATATTAAAGCTTAATTGTTCATTTCCTTCAATTACCCCTTTATGAAAGTAGATACCAAATCCTGTCGAATTTTCATCCATTTTCGATCCATCAGTATAAATTTCAAAGTTTTGACCTTGTAGAATTGAAGGTCTTAAAGGTTCTATTGAGTTTTGATTAAATGTTAAGTCAAAATGCTTCAAACTTTGATTCATTTGATGGAATATTGAATTATAATTTGAAATATTATCAATTCCCCAGTTAAACGCTTTTCTGACAAGGGTATTTCTTTGATTTCTCAATTGCATAATGGTCTTAATGTGTAGTCTTTCAATAAATTCATCAATTTTAGGGATATTAAGACCTCCTTGATCTAGTGGTAAGTGAAACCAATCTGTAGATGTAGCTGAATGTAAGTTACCTCTTCTTCTTATTGCTTGTCTAATTGCAATATTAATTCTATCACAATATTTGGTTGAAATAACATTACTACGAGTAATATGTGTGAATAGGCTCAATACTTTAGCTTGGATTACTTTTCTAAAATTTCTTATTTCTAATGATCTAATTGGAAGATATTTTAGGGAAAGTTCAAACAGGGAAATTCTTTTTTCAATATCTTCTTGTACAAGTTGGTCTTCCCAAGGATAATGACCTAATACTCTGATATTTTTCTGAATTGGAATTTTCACATTATTAATTTTTGGGGTTATATCCAATTCATTTTCAGTCAGTATTGTTGCAACTGATTTAGAAGGGTTGATTTTTAACGCAAGATCAGTTACCCATCTATCTAATTCATTTAATCTTTCGTTATAATCGGTATTAATATCAGATGTGTCAGCAATAAGATACATATCATCTGCAAAACCAAGGATACCTATTTCGTTTGCATTAAGATTACAAGGATCTTTTGGTAATTTCCAAACATCTATACTTTTGTCAATAATTAATTGTGTTATACAATCATAAATCAGGGGTGATAATGGACAACCTTGTGGGATTCCCCTGGATTTTGTAATTGGTTCGGACAAGTGGTTATTGATTTCAAGTTGTAGAGTGTGTTCTTTGTAAGAATTAATAATAAATTGAATTAAATTAATTGGAAATTTGCAATGTTTTAGAGCTAATTCAATAACAGAAACTTCAACAGAGTCATAAGCTCCTTCGATATCTAAATTCACCAATAGAAAGGATTTCGGATTCATTGCTGCCAACGTAGATACC
>NW_003163232.1:6479-7465 GCF_000004985.1 Naegleria gruberi | reverse complement strand
ATTATTTTCTGATGTGTAAAAACTTTCATAAACCATCACAGAGCCTTCTCTTCTCATTTTGCTATTTAATGTATTGGATGATGACAACAATTGGTATTCCTGTTGTTGAAGCTTTTCTTCAATTTTGATTTCCTCATCGTCGGATTCTTTGTTCTTTTCTCTTTTTATTTCTTGAGTTCTTGGTACCTTAGTGCTGTTGCTTGAGGAAACATGTTTGGACATTTTTTTATTTGTATTTTTGCAAATACCCTTGCCTTAATTCAACAAGTAGGAATTTGTTTCATCGAGGATGATAATAAATAATCATGAATTTTCACTTTCTTTTTAAGTACTTGTTACAAAAAAATACAACAACAACATCTTTACACACAATTAACAAAATAGTTTCGAATGTCTTTCAACAGTTTCAACCTACTCACAAGCGATAACGATCAAGAAATAGAATCCACTTCTTCTCACAAGCAAGAAAATGTTGCTCCTCCTTCTACTGATGAAGATTTCATAACATCAGATGATGATTCTAAAGGTTTCCAAGTTTTAAAAAAGAAAAGTAAAGGAAGGAAACATCCTTTCCGTGCAGAGAACAAGTCAGAGTCATCTCTTACAAACAAACTCAAGAAAGACTCTGATTTGAATATTAATCATTCCCAAACAACTGAGAACAAGTCAGCTCTTCAAAACAGTTTACCAGAACAACTCAAGAAAGACTCTCAATTTGTGGTAGTTGACAAGTACCTTGCCAGTCGTAAAGTGCAATTACATTCCATTGTTACCAAACCAGAAAATTTTAAAACAATGTATGTGATCTATGATTCTAGTTGTGATCTAGCACTTGGAGACGAGTTACAAATTACACAAGATTGCACAAGTTTATCCTCCACTACCTTTACAAAAATTAATACAGAAGAGATCAAACAATTGAAGGGAGCCTCAATCTCATCAAGGAGGATATGCAGAAATTCATGATACCACATTTGTTCATTGAA
>NW_003163232.1:0-1015 GCF_000004985.1 Naegleria gruberi | reverse complement strand
AGTACATGAAATTAAATTCTATATCATTATATATCATCTAAATTATTATGGTAAAGTTTCAATAGGTGGTTCTTTTTCAAGATTTCATCCTTTTCATCATAGTTGACCATGATGGTTGAGGGAAGAAATCTGTAAATATGAAAGTTAAAATAAATTTGATATTCGATATGTACTCATCAAATGGAACATTTTCATGTCAGGATTCAATATGTTTAGATGAGAAACTCAAAAGTTATAGTTGACCTATTGTACCTCACAACTTCCCTTTTCACTCTATACTTTTATATCTACAGACATGAACTTTTGAAATTTTATATGAAAGTGATTATGAATATTGTTAACGATGATATTGACTATATAATCTCATTAAAGGATTTTGAAATTATCATTCTTCCTATGGTTTCATTTTAACAATTTTAATCTGACACTATTTACAAAGTTAATATTTTATAAATTGAAAAACTAAATATACCACGTTGTTCTACTCATGATTTGCAATCGAATGATATAAAATTTAATAATATTTGAATAATTTTATAATTTTGGGCTAGGGTTTGAAGGTTGGGTTTAGAAGAATTCTATTTTTAGTTCTGGGTTTGGGTTTGGGTTTTGGTTTGGGTTTGGGTTTGGGTTTGGGTTTGGGTTTGGGTTTGGGTTTGGGTTTGGGTTTTGGTTTGGGTTTGGGTTTGGGTTTGGGTTTGGGTTTGGGTTTGGTTTGGGTTTGGGTTTGGGTTTGGGTTTGGGTTTGGGTTTGGGTTTGGGTTTGGGTTTGGGTTTGGGTTTGGGTTTGGGTTTGGGTTTGGGTTTGGGGGTTTGGGTTTGGGTTTGGGTTTGGGTTTGGGTTTGGGTTTGGGTTTGGGTTTGGGTTTGGGTTTGGGTTTGGGTTTGGGTTTGGGTTTGGGTTTGGGTTTGGGTTTGGGTTTGGGTTTGGGTTTGGGTTTGGGTTTGGGTTTGGGTTTGGGTTTGGGTTTGGGTTTGGGTTTGGGTTTGGGTTTGGGTTCGCGGTTTGGGTTTG
>NW_003163233.1:54778-56452 GCF_000004985.1 Naegleria gruberi | reverse complement strand
ACATTTCCTCCAGAATAGTCTTCCTTATAAATTTTAACAATATTATCAACATCTTGATCTTTCACACAAATCATGTTATTTTCAGTTGATGTAATTGGTGTCTTGTCTGTTATTTTGGTATATAAACATTGTGCACCAGTGGCATCACAATTAAAAATGTCAGGATCTCTAAAAGTGATTGGTTGACTTGCTCTAAAGTTATTATATGTACACCATGATGGTCTTGAAGTGGATAAAGATGGATCACATAATCCAAAGGCTGATTTAACTTGTTCACCAGATAATGCAGCACACCAGTCTGGAGGTGTGGCAGCAAGAGTTGAAGCACAACTCAAAGTAATCATCAACAAGATGGAGACGATTAAATATCGAACAGCAACACATTGTTGTGCTTGTCCTTTCAACAATGGTCTATTATCATTACGTATCATCATTGTTGATCGCGCAACGATTGTTGTTGTTTGTTTTTAAATATTATTCGAAACTCTTCTCAAGAGGAGATGCAAACAAGTTAATTGTTATCAATTTCTTTTAGAAAGTGGAGAGAAGAATGGATAAATAATAGCTAGCAGCAAATACACAACAATTATTCAGTGATGAAAGCTTTGTAAATTTTTTTTTCTTGTTGATTGTTGTGATGGGTCAATCAGATGTCTGTGAATGTTTAGACTTTGGGTTGCTGGTTTATTTCACAATAGGTTCTCATGTTGGATGTTGCGAAAGTGATCTTGATATTCGGTATGTATTGGAGACATAAGATATTAGAAACTTCACAGACCAATATTATTTAATAGCATTTTATACTTTTCTTTGAACAATTTATTGTTTCCGATTAGATCAAATTTATCTTCTTCGTATCAATGATGTTGTGGAATTAGGAATGTTGTTATAACATACCTATATTATTGAATGAGCACCACTACATTCATCATTGGGAGAACTAGCCAAGTTACGCTGCCGCGACTCTAAGGTTTGGTTAGGAAACAATTTTTTAAGAGCGCTGAAATTTCAAGACTTCCTTAGTTTTCCCCACCAATGTTAAAAATTTGGCGGGGAATCCCAAGCTGTGTTGATTTCTTCATCGTCCAACATTGAGCTTGTTTACAATCCTCAATTTTAACCATAAAAAGAACCGTAATAGAAAGATTCAACCGTAAACCACACACTCTCAAACACAAGTCACCACAACACAATTCAACAATTCCAACTTGAAAAAAAATGTTTGGTTTTTTAACAAATTCCTCCAAGAAGGAAGAAGAAAAGAAAAGAGAAGAAGAAGAACAAATGAGAAAGAGGGAAGAATTAAGGAAAAAGGAGGAAGAAATCAACAGAAAGGAAGAACAATTAAAACAAGAAGAATGGGAAAAAACTCAAAAGCGAGCTAATTACTTTCAGGTTAAGGCACGTGAAGAAAGAGAGGAAAAGGAGAAATTGAGAAGGAGAAGGAAGAACAAGTAGCGTTGGAGCTAAAAAAGTTGAGAAAGGAAAAAAAAGAAAAGGAAAAGCTTGCACAAGAAAATAAGGAATTGCAAAGAAAACTTGAAATGATTGAAAGAGAAAAACTTTTTAAATTGGAGCAGGAGAATGAACTTTTAAAGAAGGCAACTCAAGAAGTAAAGCAAGAAGAAAAGAAGCAAGTCAAGAAGCAAGATAACAAGAAACGAAATGAAAAGT
>NW_003163233.1:49912-51694 GCF_000004985.1 Naegleria gruberi | reverse complement strand
ATAAAATGGCTCCATCAACTGCAGAATTCAAAATTGCCCTCACCTTACCATCTCCACCACCATCTTTTTCCTTGCTTTTTTCTGATGAAGAGGCCCTAGATTTAGACGAGAGATCATTGAAAAGTACAAATTGTTTAAGAGCATCATTGGAATCAAT
Organism: Naegleria gruberi; assembly: GCF_000004985.1. Taxonomy (NCBI): domain Eukaryota; phylum Heterolobosea; class Eutetramitea; order Acrasida; family Naegleriidae; genus Naegleria; species Naegleria gruberi. Next base: position 51,537 of record NW_003163233.1, on the reverse strand, counting down.
ATACTCCACAGGTAAGTAATTGAGTAAACTTCTTAATTGTTGAATCTGATCCCAAAAATCTCTTATTAACACATATGCAAAATATGATAGTGATATTAATGCAATGTATCCTATAACAACTGCAATTATGGATAATGTAAAACTTGGAGTCGATGCATATGTAGAATATAAATCAAAAATGTCTATTATTCTATCCATAAGGGCATTTGACATTTCACTTCCCTTAAGCAAGGTCAAGAATAAATTGTCTATAGCGTAATTACTGTAATATACATCTTCGTTCAATCTTAATGACACAGTACTAATTTCTGTAACGAGCTCATCCAAATTGGTGCAATAAAATGTGGAAACGTTGGTACAATTTGTAATTGGAGAAATAAGAATATCAATATCCTCATAAGTATTCATAAATCTACCACCATATCTTAATACTTCCCATGAAGAAGCAATAGTTCCAAATAGTGATTTCATTTGAACGTGGTAAGTGCTAAGGTCTGATTGTGAGAGCAAACGATCATCATTCAAACTACTCTTGGAAGTATATCTCATAAAACTAAATAATTCTGTCATACGGTAGGCTGCTCTGTTTGTATTTCTGAAAATTTCAACTCCAGAAGTAACGTATTTAATCGCTAAACTTTCAGTATTAGAAATAATTTGCATATCAACGAAAAGCATTGTAATGCAAAGAACAGTTACAATGATACTTGACACAACAACGAGTGAAATAGTTGTCTGAGGTTTTGAAATAATTCCATTCTCTTTGATATCCATTTCTTCATCAGACTTCTTGTCGAGACCTTGAAATATTTTACCAACTTGATCCTTGGGTAAGGTTGTGGCAATAAACTTAATAGATGATCTCAATGACCTCAAATGTACTAACAATATCATAACCACAATTGCTGCACAAACACCATATACAACAACTGCAGCTACGTAGAAGGCAATAAATTGAATGTTCATATTTTGAACAGATTCAGAATTTCTACGCAAAAATAAATCACAATAAGCATCAAAAGCTGAGCTACCTCCATTTCTATTTGTCCATAAAAACATGAAATCACCAGATGTTATTGTAGTATTAAAGCCATTTGCTTCCTTCTTCAAATAAGTCTTGGCATATTTGATTAAACTATCAGTAATTTCTGAAATGGAAGCATTTTTGGATTGAATGTAATCAGAAGGAATTGTTGAATCATTACTGTAATAGAGAACTGGTGTAACAAGAGTATATATAGGATTGGTATAGTCTGCTATGGATTCAGAAGACATTGTACCAGAGGCCTCAGCCAATTTTAACTCATCCAAAAGTCCCTTATACTTTTCCATTCTCTCTAATTTGTCTTGGAAAAAGTTTGTAACATTAACCACATCATGTAAACCAGAGGATATAAGTTCATTCTTATAGGTTGGATAGAGTATCATAAAGTTTTGGAATACTCTAATTTCCCTCAAAAGCAATCTAGGTACAGCAGATGGCATGCAAACATAGTAGGAATTCTTAATGTTGCTAGAGAGCTGACCAGCAAAGGAAACTGACATACCAATACCAATAGATACAATACACATTGAAAGAAAAGATAGAATCAGGAAAAAGAATAAATAAATATTGTGTGTGTGTT
>NW_003163233.1:47418-49862 GCF_000004985.1 Naegleria gruberi | reverse complement strand
TATTTGTTTGTTGATACTTTCTACCTTCTCGAACGAAATATTATCATTAATAAATTCTTTAAAGAAGGACTTGTGGAGTGAGGAAATAATTTGTTGTTTCTTTTCAACTTTTTGTAAAATATGTTTAATTTCTAGCAATCCTTTGCCACTGTCAAGAATTGTCTCAATTTCTTTAGTTCTCTCTACAATAGTAAATCTTTGTAACAGAGAGGGTTGATTTTTCTTTGCCTGAATAAATTTGTTAGATAAATGAAAATACTTTAAATACGTACTTTTTCTAAAATTGCAAGTGATTTTTGTTGTCCTGTTTCAAAAAAGTTACCACAAATAATGGAGGCTGCAATTAATAAATCAACATTTTGGTAAGTTTTTTGATTGGCAACACCCTTAATAAAACATTTGGAAAGTTCCAAATCACTGAGATTACCCAAAGTAGAGGTAGATCCTTTCTTCATACACCATTTTAAGAAGAGGAATAGTCTTCTTGAGCGATTGGTTTCTTCAATTTCTTGTAAGATTTTGATAGACTCCTTTTCTAGAATGTATTTAGGATTCATAATGTCATCATTACTCAAATTGTCTAATCCACGTTCCAAGTGATTCATAAATATTCCTCTCAGATCCTTATTAATGTATCTAGTCCATAAATCCATGCACAACCAACCAATGAAGGAAAATATTATCATTACACCAATAGTCATGCCTAACAGTCCTAAACCAAGACCATACTCATTTTGAGTATTCACATATGTGGAAACAACACCACACAAAGAACCTCCAAGAGTGGCACAAACAAAACCAAAGTAAACAGCATTCTCCCATCTTCTATAAAAAGGCATTGAAAATAAAAAGAAAATAGTGATGCAAAAGCTAGCTACCACAAAGTAAACTGCTTGAATTACCACAAATTGATCTCCTACAACATTAATCAACAAATAGTAAATTTGATAGCTTAGAACGCTTAAAAAATAGAGATGAGCATCAAATGTTAAGAAGGGAGTTTCACTCCTTGGATTTGCATCTGTTGTTGTGTAAAAACCAACAAAGGTTGTGAAAATTGTGAGCACATATGACAAAAGACCAATTATAATGAAAGCCAAATTGGTGCCCGAATAACAGGCCACGTCAGGAAATCTATTCAAAACTTGTTCAGCTGTTGTTGAAGAAGTGACCAGCACTGCTGACGAATAATTACAATTCAAAAACCCCAACATGAGCCAACTGATTGGCAAACTTGTTAAAGAGATTGTTACATTCAATATTCTAGTAATGACTTTGATTTTGGGCCAATACTTGCTCATTCTGTAGATAGATCTGTAGGCAATTATTAAAATAATGACTTGAAGTAGCTGTATGGCAAATATAATACCTGCAATAATGACCGCTGCAGTGTAAGGTAAATGTTCAAAACCAAATGTTAGAGGATAATTAACAGCTCTTGCTATCCACCTTCCATACTCGCCAAAGTTATAACTAGGTTGAATGGCAATCACTAATGTTGCCCATATGAAATATAGTCTGATGAGTAGAGTTTTGATATATTCATTTCTTCCAACTAATTCTTGTCTGGTTTGTAAATTAAGAAGGAACATGAAGGATCTCTCCTCTAACTGAGTAACAATAGACTCATTATAGTAATCTTCCAGTGATGATGTGGTACTACCCACTTGTGAAGCATTCACAACACTACCTGCTGCATTGGCATCATTAGGTTGTCTTGTTGAAGTAATATAACTTCGCTTATCTATTGAGGCAACATTGGTAGAAAAGTTATAATCTAGCACACTTCCGGATTCACCATCTGAACCAATAATACTTCCTCTCCTACTCATATTTACAGTTGGTTGTATATTCCTAGAAAATAAATTATATTATATGATTATTTTGATGATAGCAGTTTAATAGTAGATACTAGATATTAAGGAACCTTAGTTATAAATCCAACACTCTCCTATCACACAATACACAAAGGTGAGTTTTAACTGATACAGAAAAGAGAGCAAATAAACAACAGTTCTTTTGTTTTTGAGAAACGGCTCAATAAAGAGAGGGTGGCGCTTTTTTTTCTGTAAATTTTTCTGTTAAGTTCAAACTGATAAGGTAAGGATATTGATTCTTAAGGGAATCACTTTCCCAAAAACTGCTGGAACAACCAAGGGACAAAAGATGTCAATGTAAGTACATGCGTTTCCCATAGAGGTCAATATATTGTTGTGAAATGTAAAATTATAACGTGCAAGGTTCAAGCAGTAGCATAGGAGATGATTCTTTTGGATAATTATGTGGTGATTACTGGGAAGTGGTGTGTTGTTAACACAAAAAATGTTTAAAACGAGCTGTTTGGCTGAATGTTCCAAGGGTATTTCGGTAATTATTTGTGCTCAACGTTATTACTATTTCCATTAATGTTTTCCTCATTACTGCAACAGTTGGTTTGTTCCGTT
>NW_003163233.1:41487-47368 GCF_000004985.1 Naegleria gruberi | reverse complement strand
ATAAAACTGGAAGAATTAGAATTGGAGCCATCCATGAAACAATTGTCTGATCATCAGTTGAGGCATACGAATACACAAACATTACAATTCCAGCAATAATGCAACCTATCAGCAATACAATAGTAATAATAGAGGAAACCAATAAATATCTGAATGAATTTCTACGAATGGCTTCATAGGTGAATAGTTCTTCTTCGGGAAGAAAAGTGGCCGATAGAATATTCAAAGAAGGATGTTCAGTATTGATAACCAGTTGTTCAGATGACTTGTGTTCTGATATTATTGCAATATTATTGGTATCTTCTCCTAAACATTTCATTCCCTTTCCAAATCTGATAAATTCTTGGACTTTTTGACTTGAAGCATATTTGTTCACAAGAAAAAGTGTAATTGATAATCCGAATATTACTCCTGCACATACTATTAAACTCCAATACAATTCATCATAGTTAAATTCATCCAATAACTTTAGGGAAATATCACTTGATGTTTGGATTGAGCTAGTGGATTGTACCTTCTTTGAATTGGCATAACAAGCAAATGACCTTGATTCCAATAAACTTTGAGCACATTTCAAAGTTTCATTCAATTTCTTATATTTACAAAAAGATGTCCATTCAATATTATTCCCAACATTAGTCATATTCACTTGAATAGGATAAGCAAAATGTTCCAAATCCTGCCGAATCAAACTCTGAATAGATTCCTTCCTCTCAACATTTGCAATCTCACACCTGTACTCATCAAACTTGATATACATTGTATCGAATAATACCAAGGCACCATACAGCACCACAATCACCAAGATGGAAATTAGAAAATAGAGCAAAATCCTACCAACATGATAACTGCTCCTACTCTCGGACTTTATCTTTGAGTGCTGATGAAAAGATTGTTCATGAGAAGGGAGGCAATAATGTGTCGGATGAAGTACAATCATTTTTTTCAATATTGTTGTGGTAGTTATTGAGGATGATCCTTTTTGTTCCCTGCAACTTTTTAATCTGCTTTTAATCTGAGTTTTTTGGATTTAAATAAATCTTGAAGTCAAAAATTTGCTTGACTTTATTGCAGATTTTTTTGTTTTGATTAAAGCCGAAAAAAAAAACGTTCGTATAAATCTTTGCGAGTTAATAGGTGTTTTTTGGTTTTATTTGAAGCCTGCTTTATGGATTTAATTAAATCTTGGTTGTGTGGTTTTATTTAAAGCCTGATTTATGGAGTTAATTAAATCGGTTTATTAAAGGTTTTTTTGATTTAAAGAAAGACTTAAATTTATTAAAATTTTTACAAGTTGAAAATTTGGTCAACTATGACAAATGCAATTATTATATACCGCCTCTATATGAGTATCCAATTAGCTTGAAGGTAAGTTAAGACATGGATAATTGATTAAAATTATTTTTGATTAATACAGTAGACATAATAAATTAATACCTACTGTTGTTGGTTTAATGATAAATTGATATTTAATAACAGCTTTGTATTATTCGGATACTAATATTTAATGATACAGGTAATTATTAAATAAATACTTACTAGTTAGATTGTTTTAATAGATATACTATTAGTATCATAATTATTTAATATATTAATAATACACTTATTTAATAATTAATCAATTATATTCTAATATTATTTATAATTATATTTAAAAGTATTGTTGTTAATGATTGTTACTTACTATTAATACTAATGATAGTAGTGTAAAACATAAATGGCTCCGACAGTATAATAAATTATTAAGATATGATAGTATAATTATTTAAATACTTATAGTTATTTAATATTGTTCTTATTATTATAAAGTAATAATAGTAATTGTTTTCAAATAAGATGAATGTATTTAATTATGGTAGGTTGTTACTTACTATTATGTGATGATAGGATCGATGATAGTAGTTATATTTATTCCGAAATAGTATTAAAATATGTTGATAGTATATTGAATGTTAATAATGTTAATAATGTAATTAACTACCTCATAAATTCATAATGTAATCGTGTTGTTTTTTTTGAAATAATTGAGGAAATAATTGGCGCGAAAATATGTAACTGATGTAATAAATAATGAGTAAAAAATAACCACAATATCAATTCATTTTTTCATTTTTTATCTTTAACACCAGCCCTGCTGTATGTTAGTTCTTGGATAACACTCACTGCGGTTGACCTTCATGTTGGTTTGGAACACCAATTGCGTCAGGCAGCACCTCACTTTACAGCGATTTCAGGTGTATGAAGAATTGAGCGGGACTATTGGGATCACTACCGAGTCTAAGAGGGGAGCTGTCCGTCTAGTAGACGTAATGCCCCACCGACGTTGAGTACTATTCAATTCAAATATAGAAACTGCCAAGAACTACCCTCCAAATATGTCAGCCGCCATGAATAGTACTCTCCAAGCGCCATAGGTCCCTGCTAAGCACGTAAGAGGCCTTGCATAGTGTTTTATTATTCTTATGTTTTTTAATTGTTTTTTTATTATTCCCGTTAATTCAATTTCAAATGGTTATTCCATTATTTTGTAATTTCAAAAATAGTTTCAATATTCATTAAATCAATATCCATATTTCCATCATTAATTATAAGTTCTAAAGTATTTTGTTTTTCGGTATTGCAAATCCAATTATTATTTTTTTTTAAAGTTTTTCTTGTTTGTTTTGATGAGTTAGATTTTAATAATAAACTAATTAGTAAACAATTTCTTAAATTATAAAAAAGAGATTGTTTAGATGTTGTGTTATTCAATTTAATAAATTTAATTCTTTTAGAAAATGATTGAGTAATCATATTTGAATCTTCCAAATCATAAATATAAATATGATTGTTTGTAATAAAAGATGTAAAATATATATTGTTTAATTTAACTAAACAAATTCCATTATTATTATCTTCAATATTCCACTTTTCAATTGTTAATAACTTTATTGAAATATCAAATAAAGTATTAATTTTAATAATAAACATTTCTAAATTTTCAAATAATATATTAATTTCAATTTCAGATTTTGTTTTGGTAATTTTGTTTGGTCTTTGGTTATCATTATTAATAACACTACTTAATCTTTTTGTTTTCTTTGTTAAATCAATTGGATTAGTTTTGTTATTTGTTTTAGAATTTTTTAAAGAATTTTTAATTTTAGCATAATGATTTTCCCAAATTGTAATATTTTTTTCAAGATAATTTGAATCTTTAAATTTTTCATAATCTTCTTTAGATAAATGAGATTCTGTTAAATAATAATTACAACTCATTAGTATGTAAATATATTCATGTTTTTCTTTTTCATTTAAATTAAATTTATCTTTTTTAAACAATTCTTGTGCAAGTAAATTTAATCTCTCTGTAACATTCTTTTTTTTATCAGTTTCTATAAATAAATAATATAATCTTTCAGATAATTTTAACTTTTTAACTTCACTTTTAAATTTTAAATTCAATCCTACTTCTTCTAAATTTTTTTGATAAATATTAAAATAATAATATTCAATTTCGTTTTCTTCTAATTTTTGCACTTCATTATTTCTTCTATAAACCATTTTTTGCATTGTTCTATGCATATCAATAATATCAAATGCATCTTCTTTATATTTTTTTAAAAGTAATTCATAACATTTTCTTAATTCATTTAAATTAGATTGTAATTGAATAGTAGATAATTTAGAAATGTCAGAAACTAATAATTCATCATCTTCTTTTAATATTTTAATTATTTGTTTTTCCTTTTCATAGCTTTCAAAATCATCAATTAATCCATTATCATCAATATCATCATTTTTATCTTTAAAACTACCACTATTATCATTAACATTTACATTTTTATCTTTATTATTCTCATCTTCATCATCACTTAAATTATTTAAAGGACGCTTATTAAATTGTATTGGTGTAATAGGAGATATTAATGTTTTTTTGAAAGGAGTAAAATTAGTTGTAGTATTTGTTGGTTCCGTAAAAGACAAGTCGGTGTTATCAATATAAATATTATTTAATGTTAAATTAATGATATCATTTACTTTAATATTATTAAATTTAAAACAATTATTAAGATTAATAATTTCACCTTGTAAAGGATTAGAAGATATTATTTTAACTTTTCCTACTATCAATATAGTTTGAATTAAATAATTCATAGAAATTACATAATTATAGATACTATCTTCTTTAATTAATTCAATATTATCTATTTTTTGTTCATCAGAAGGAATTAATTTTAAGATTTCAATATTATCCTTAATATAATTTTTAATATCATCATGTTTTTCGGAATGTTTATTATATTCCTTTTTCAAATTAGCAGTTCTAAGGTTATTGTAATTATCATTTAAATAATCAATAGTAATATCATACTTCCAACTTAATAATAATAAAATACAAAATATATACTTCTTCTTAGTATTAGATATAGTTGTACTAATAGTATAATTTTTGATAAATTCATACAAATCCTTCATGTCTTTTTCATCATCAAAATGATTACGGAAAGAAGAAAGAAATTTTGAAGTTGTAGAATTTGTATTACTTAATTCTTCCATTTTTTATATTCAATAAAATGTCTAAAAGAAAACATAATGAAATTGATATTGCGGATCCAATATTTGAGGCACTTTATGAACATTATAATCCTTCACAACAAATTAATAATTTAGAAATTGGTGGATTGGATAATTTAGGACATAATGAAAATTATGGATGTAATAATTATCATACTAATTGTAATTGTCATCAACATAGTGAGGATGAATATTGTGATGATGATAATTATTATTCAATTGAAAGTGATTGTGAAAGTGAAATTAGTATATCTGAATCTGAATTATCAAATTCAGATTCAGATAATAGTGATGAAGAAAATGAATTTTCTGAAAATGATTTAAATAATCTAACTGATTCTATTGTAATTAATAATTATATTAACAAACAACTTCCTTCTTTACCAAAAGAATCTTTAGATAGCAAAATAATGGATACATTAAATTTAATTGTTACGTCAAAACTTTCTAAAAACATGACTACATCATTAATTAATACTATTTATAATATTATTAAAGAATATAATTTAGAACATGCAAACAATTTCAAAAGTTTTTTTGAAAATATTGATATTGATATTCCTTTTTATAAAATGTATTATTGTACAACATGTAAATTTGTAACAAATAATTGTTATAGTGAATGTAAATGTAAAAAACAATTAGATAAAAAGAAATACTTTTTTGAAAGAAAATTAGAAGATTTAATTAAATCAAAATTTAAATCTAAGAATTTTACTGAAAAACTAAAATATTATTCTAATTTAATCCAATCAAATAATACTAATGAATTATTAATTGATGATATATATAAAGGAAATCATTATAAACAATTTAATTATTTAACCAAAACTGGAAAACACTTTACATTAACATTAAATTCAGATGGTGTAAAAATTTTTAAAACCTCCCAATTTTCAATATGGCCAATAATGTATTCTTTTAATGAATTAAAAAGTACCCAAAGATTCCAAATTCAAAATATTTTACTAACTCATTTAGTTCCTAATGAATTAATTGATTCTTTTGAATTATGGGATTCTGTTGTAACTGAAATACAAAATATTCATAATGGAATTCAAATTAATAATCAACTATCTAAATTTTATGTTATTAGAGGAATATTTGATTTACCTGCTAGATCTAAAATATTTTGTATAAAAGGTCATGGTGGATATTATTGTTGCCATATTTGTAAAATTTATGGGAAACCATTTGGATATATTAAAAATAATAAGAAAAAAGCTAAAATAATTTACACTTCAACAAAAATATCAAAAAACTTAAGAGATACTAATTATTATTCAACTATTATTCCTCATTTACAATTAAATAATTCTTCCAT
>NW_003163233.1:39892-41437 GCF_000004985.1 Naegleria gruberi | reverse complement strand
TACTTTATGTTTAGGATATTTTATTCAATTATTTAAAATATGGTCAACTAAAGATAAACAATTTCTTAAAAAAATAGATGAAAAATGGTTACAACAAAAACTTCCTTCTTGGGTTAAATTTAAACCTAGATCATTTGAGAAGCATTTTGCTTATTTAAAAGCAAAAGAATGGTTAATATTTTTCTTTTATTTTTCTAGTTTATTAGAAAATGTTATTTCAAATGAGGAATATAAATATATTTCTATATTTCTCAAAAGTATTTATTTATTACATTTTCCTTTAAATAATCAAGGAGTTACTATATGTGAAAATAATTTGATTGCCTTTTTTATATGGTTTAAACGTTTTTATGGTGAGAAATATTGTATCACAAAAACACATTTACTTTTACATTTTGGTTATACTTTTAGAACACATGGTCCATTATTTGCAAATACTTTATTTGGTTTTGAAAGTTTAAATAAGAATATTATTGCTTTCTATAAAAATCATAATTCAAACCAAACAGCATTAGAATTTATTGACTTAACAAGTACATATAATAATTATTTAAATCATGTTGATACTAATATTCAAAAACTAAATGGTTTTAAATATACTAAATCCCCAAATGATTTGTTTTTTATTGTTGAAACTAAAGAGTATGCCTATTTCAAAAACAAACAAAATGGTCAACTTTATTACTTAAATGTGGAAACAAATAATATTTCCAAATTTAAAGAAACATTTAATGTTATTCCAGTAATTAAAGTTGACAATGGAAATGGTATAAATGTAACTATGGTTCATCCAGGAATGAAATTATTGTGTCTTTAATAAAAAATGGTTATAATTTATCTCATTAACACCTCACAACACCATTCCCCCATTATAAATATTTATAAGTGGGCACGTGATAATTAAGGATGGTTTTATTAAAAATAATTAATCCACTTGAAAAATCTCCCTGCATTTTTAGTTGGATTTATTAAAATTATTGTATCAGCTTAATAAATCTTTAAGGAGTTTCTTAAAAAACAAAAACACTAAACAACCATCCACTTTATTTTTTTGCAGGGACAATAGGATAAGAAAGATCTTAAGTTTCCTTACTAGTAAAATTCAGCCATCTCTCCCATCTCTTCTTCCTCAGACATACCCAATGAAATGCAATACCCTTTTGAAATGTAGTCTTTGAATGTGCTAATATTTTCCACATTGTAAACCTTCTTTCCACACACTCTACATGACCGTTCATCTCCATATCCATCCAAGCTATTAAATTTCAATGGACACTTGTAGATATATTCACAATTTTCAATAAAGCCGTCATCACTCTTGAAATCATAGATTGGATCTCCTTCTTTTCTTCTGAGTATTGGAAGGAAGTTGGCTCCATTAATTTTGATGTGAGCAACTCTTCTCCTTAATACATGCATCCAATTCTTAATATTCAATGCCTTTTCAAATCTTGGGAAATAGAAACAAACTAATGGTTTCCAAACTTGAATTTGAACTAGATCAAAGTCAATTGATTCCTCATCCTTTTGGTATTTCTTTTCCTG
>NW_003163233.1:34053-37904 GCF_000004985.1 Naegleria gruberi | reverse complement strand
CAAACAGATTTTTTTCTGGGGCATTCCTCCAAATGTTCCTTATCATCCCTAACATACTTTCTGAGAATCTTTTCACATTATGTTGCTACAATAATACAAGCTAAAGTAAATGGAGAACGATTCTTGCTATCCTTAATGTTGTAATCAGCTCCATGTTCCAATAAAAATTCAACCTAGTTTACCAATCTGTAAAATACTGCACCATGGAGAGAAGCCCATTGATCTCCAATCTTGAGCTTTTCATTGAGGAGATGTTGCTTTTCAGAGGTTTTGCACAACATAATGACAGGCTCGCTTTGTATAACAGAGATCTGTCACAAGACAACTTTAAAAAAATGCAAAACTTAACATTCATTATTATGAGTAAATAGTCAAACAACTCAGATAAGCTCAATAATCTGTAAAACTTCAATCCTTAAATGTTGTACTGGTTGAAAATCCATTTTTTTGTTGTCAATTATCCTTTGTTGTATTTCAAGTGAAACAGGTTTTTGCTCGGTGAAGTGAAGCATCATTGTCCATCATGGTTTGAAAAGATTCCAACAATTAAAATTCTATGGGTTTGCCTTACCAATAATAGGACTATTTTCTGCTTCCGTCCCTTGAACTTTTTTAAACTCCACATGTCAATCTTTCATAATACTGAACTGGTCAGATAATCACGTCACTGACCATTGTATAAAAAAACGACATAATAATTCACCAGATTTAAACAAATACTATCAGTTGACCACAAAGATCACCTCTCCAATTTCATATCAATATTCGTTATATCTTGTTTTATCAAATTCCTAATACTATTGACCCCAACTTTATATTCCCCAGATATTCATCTGACTAAACGCCACAAATCCAAAAAACTGTTTGAAAAATTTGGAGGCAAACGTAAAAATTGACTTTTTGAGAAGTAAAAAAATTTCGCAAACACACATCTTGGAGCTTGTGCGAAGAAGAATATTCAAAGCAAGGAACACACGGAAACAGCAACATTGATAGTAGTTTGTTTTCATTGCTGTAATCATCAATTCATCATTTAGTGAAATTTCCGATTGGTAAATAGTTGGTGGACGAACATCTTGTAGACAGAGAGTGTTATTGTTCATCATTAGTAGTATTGGAATATATTCTAACATAAAATCGGAAGGTTTTTTAAAGTAACCAAATTAGAGGCTGGTATTGTAGACTTTCCAGTCATTAAATTCTAGTTGGTTGATAATCTTCCAATTATAATTGTAGCAAGCATTTGACTGCTACCAATATTACTTTGATCAAAGCTTAGCCATCAGTTTGGATCCGCTAAATTGCAACAGTATTGTTTGTGGTAGGAAGATTGTTGCATAATTTTTTTCTATTGCTAAAGAGGATTCTCTTCGTTGTTATTAAGATTCTCTTTACAAAAAGAATCAAGAATCAGATCCTCAACCTTCTGTTTTGACTGGCTCTTAAGAAAGACAAAGAATCCAATACCATTCAACAGATATTGAATTCAACTTTTGGAAGTATCCAACAAAATAGACAACACTTGTCACTGCTTTGTGATTGATCTATCTGTTTTAGAAGATAGCTCAAGATAACGGTTCCTCTTGCATTTCAGTCGTTTTTGAAAAATGTTCAATAATCCAAATGCATCCCACTTTCTTGGAGCTTCAGGAAGAAGAGGCAGCACCAGCTCCACTGCCAGCTCAACTTCATCAAGTCCATTCTTTCCCACCAGCATTCTCCAAAACAATGCATTCAATTTGAATCAACAAATTAATAATGTGAAAGGAACACCACCAATTCTTTCGACTGGCTACTACTTTCAACAATACCAAAAGCAAATAGAACAAAATAAGTCACTACGAAATACATTCAATTCGCCATCCATTCAAAGACAATCACCACAAGAATTGGCTACCACTCTTTATAGAACATCTACTGTTACAGGTAAACAACCAACTCTTGATTTTGTAATGAATAGACAAGAAGAAGAAGGTAACAATTCGAGTATGAATAGTGTTAAGAAAAATAATGCGAGCACTTCATCTTTCTCAACAGATTTACACAATAGTATGCAATCCATGAATAGTCACCAACAGGATTCATCCTCCTCTTCGACCACCTCAATTTTAACTACTGCGAATAATAACAATATAATGACAAACAATAACACATCCTATCCAGTTAATTTCATTACACAAAATCAATCACAACCATATCAAAGTTTGTTTTCTTCCCAAACAAGTACCCCAATATTACAAGGCAGCAGTCAACAACAACTCCACCACCACAATAAGATTACAAATGCAACTCTATGTAATTCACCATTTGGAGAATTTGAGCACGAACCTCACCAATCCAAGAGAGACGAACAAGGAAACAATCAGAGCAAGACCATAATAACGAACAACGCGCCTTCTCTTGTGCAACAACAAAACAAGTCTAAAAAATTATCAGAAGGAACAACAAATTTCCAAAACAAACAAATTGTCGTCTCTCCCAACAACAATACTCCACTAGTTGTGCTGCCGGGTAACCAGCAACTACTTGTACAAGGTTCTTCAAAGACATCATCATCAACTAATATCATCGGTCGAAAAGTTGTTGTCTCTCCCGATAAGAGTCACAACAGCAATACCACCAACACAACTACGACGACGACTAACATCTCTGCTGGTAATAACAAACCATCATCGTCTTTAAATTATCTAGTAGGTGAAGAAGAAAAGAATAGTATTGCGACTACAGTTGGTAACAAGTTGTTGTTGAAAACATCTTCTTCATCATTAACACCAACTCTAAACAATAATTATTTAAATTCTATTGTTGTTAATAATAACCAAGGAGTTCAACTTGAAAATACCTTGGGTGAAAATTATTCTTCAACAAACTCTTCCTCCGCCACAAGAAAACAATCTGCTGGGATTGTACCATCCTCCCCTAAAGAAGCAAACAAACAGTTTCTGTCGCAAAGAAATAACATGTCTGTGAGTACAGCATCGAGCTAATAATAACATGCTGATGAATCCTTCATCAGCATCACCAACCAAACAAAGTCCGCATCTTACCTCTTCACTTAAAACTAATGTTGGTTTTACGAGTATGCAGCCTCCTTCAAGCAGTTCATCAACAATTCCATCTTCCAATAGAAAGCTAGATATTCCCACGACGTCGAATAATGATAATTCAACAAACTCTTCCTCCCAACAACATAATCCAATTCCAACTACCTCTTCATCCAATCCAACATCTTCCCCTAAAATACCAGCCCTTGAATCTGAACCACCAACAGTCAAATTACCTTCAATTTATGCTGTTTTACTTAATGATAAGGATCCATACTTTAGTCAAGGCAAGGATCAAAATTCTGAAATTATTTATTTACGTCCTATTGCCAAGATGGTTGAAAATTCCAAGAAGAAACAATCATGCCATGCTCAATTTGGAAATAATATTGTCAAGAAGCAATCATCTCTAAGATCGAAAATTAGAGGTATTGTTGGTTCGAGGAGAATGGAAGAATTTAAAAAGCAAACAACAAGTGAGAGAGCTCAATCTAAAACATCAAGTTCAGCCGAAGAGAGTGATAAGAAGGATCAATCATCAGAAAACAATTTAACCGTTGATGTTAAAACATCTTCATCAGATTTCAATCTCGATATGAATGATGATAATATCATGGCTTTTGGTTCAAGCGAAGATTTTGGCCTTATGTATGACGACATGATGGGACTGGATGATCAAGACTTTATGAGTACATTGATGAGTGATGATAATTTGGGTTTATTGTCTGAACAGCCAAATTCCAACGTTTCAACACCATTACTAGATAGAGATTCCATGAGAAGATCTGGCTCTGCCATGAAACACGA
>NW_003163233.1:0-3278 GCF_000004985.1 Naegleria gruberi | reverse complement strand
TTCAGATAATGATTGACAACCACAGGCACTTTTCGGTTAATGGAAAACATTAATGGATCAAATCCACTATCTTTCCCAAACATATTTGTTCTTGTTACTTCAGTTGTGAAGAGGCCAATGACGCTCACAATTTTCTTTCATCTTTCGAATTTTAAGTGTTTCTCAATTATTTCAATAATATTAAGGAAGTGACTAGACTTTCATGATTGGTAAAACACCCAATTCCTTCTCCAATTGTTTCTCATACGATGCTTGGAAACGAGTATAATTATCCAACATGTTGTGTTCACAAGCTGTTTGAATTCTATCAAACATTTCAGATGTAATTGCAAATATTGTTCGTTTCTTTGGTGAATCAGTTCCTGAAGGTGAGCCACTGGAACCTCTGATTGCACTTTCTCTCAAAGCTTCAAATGTTTTCATTATTTCTGGAATTCCAAAATCCTTTCTTGAAATATTCAATTCAAGAGGAGCTCCAAGTCGAATATATGTATTACAAATATTGTAAAATAATTCTCTTCTTTGTTTTTCTGATTTGATTGCTTTGAATTTTTCAATGGCGTTCCACATCATGACATCTTCACATGCAAAACACTTTTCTGAGAATTTCAGAAAGAGATCATTCCACTTTTCATTCAGTAAAATCTTTCGAATATTACTTTCGGAATTCATTGTTTCAGATAGTTGAATGGAATTTGATTTTTGAGTTGTTTCAGAATTGTCTGTTTTAGGTTCTGATTTGAATCTTTGCAGAATGAAAACAGGATATGTAAATGACACGAATGTATCCCACATGCATCCAATTAAAATTGTAATTGTCCATGGGAAATAATAATCAACACTTTACAATAATTGTAAAAAATTACAAATATTCAAAAAACATACTATGAATTAATGATTGAGAATTGTGAAGCAACTCCATACAATATAATAACCAGCACCCAAAATACACTAATCACAACAACTTCAATCTTGACATTCCAAACATCTCTCTTTGTAAACAATGCAACAATGGAAACAATTAAGGAAATGAAAATATAAAAAGCTGCATATGAAATAAATACATATTGACTATAAGAACCAGTTCCACATCCAGAGGGAGACAATAAATAACTGTAAACGACATAATTATTTCTAATTTGTTCAGTATTTAAATAATTATCATTATATCTAAAATAGTCCACAATTGCAATAATGTAATAAATCATAATGTGCAACGCCACAATTAATCCATAGACCACAAAGATGAATTTAGTTCCTACAATGAATCTAAAGAGTGTAAATAATCTCTTTTCAAATATTTCCCATTTGGTTTTGTTTCTGAAAAGAATTTCCATATCCAATTGTTCATCTTGTAAAATTCCTGTAGAGCTGTCTTGTGTGGTTGATAATGAAAATGAGGACAAACTCTTTTGTTTTTCAATATTGTCAGAGAGTCCGCTTGATGATGATGTGTTTTCTCCAGTATTAGATTTAGCTCTTGATGAGCTAGTTGGATTTAGTTCAGTTTCGGTTGTGTCAGTAATTTGTTTAGTATTATCTGATGATATCGAATGACGCAGTTCATATTGTCTATTACCAATCCTCACTTTCAATTCATATAATTTTGTCAATATCAACAATCTAATACATCTCAATATGACAGTATTCGAAAGTGCAGGCACAGCCAAATAATAGATTAGTGAAAATATGAAACATGGATAAATCTTTCGTCCAATTAACACTCTAGTCATTAATACGAAAGTATAGGTCCATCCAATAATTGCTCCCATGACCATCAATGCTGGATTCCGTGCAACCTGCAAATAATTCACCACTTGTTTGTGTTCCTTTTGGAGAATATGCAACTTTCTCAATTTATAAACTAAACCTCCAACCGAAACTAATAACAAGCTTGTGTGAAGGAACAACACAATAGCTGAAATAACAATGGCCGAAGTGGTGTCATCACACAATCCCTTCTCACTCTTGTTTCCTTGTGAAAGGAGGAGTGGATGACAGATCGTTGAATCATTTGTACTGGGATTCGAATAGTTAGAGACCAACAACGCATCAAATATTGCCGTAGGAAAGATCACTTTGGCAGACATATGGTGTTTTTTTTTGTTGTTAGAAAGGTGAAAGTACCGTATTTCTAAAATTGTGTAGTGGATTCCCTTTTGGGTGCCATTTTACATTGTGTTCGCGATATAGAACCAACACGAAATATGAAACGACGATTTTATTTTGTGGACTATCAATTACCACCTACTTGAGAAGGCAAATATTTCAATCTTGGTGAAATCAAAAGGACGACCACCTTGCAAAGTACAGGTTCCTTTCTTGGAAATTTCTGCAAATGATTTTACATAAATAAAGTAGTTTGAATCAGTTTTTGGAGTTGCTTTTTGTTTTTCAAGTGATTGTTAATTATTTCAGCTCGCTCAGAGTCTTTTCCAATTGGGTTTTCAAAATAAACAGATTGTTTCTCAGATTCACTCCAAATAATGGCAAGAAAGCCATAACGTGTTGATTGCTCATTCACTTCCTTCTTAAATTCCTCAATAGATGTTTTTGGGTTGATGGTAAGAATCAATTGATTTTGATATCTGAAACGTGTTTGCAATTCAAAATGATATAGTTGATTTGAGTCTAATAAGGCACATTTCATATTGTTAATTGATATTTTGATTTCAAGAGGTTTTGTTTTTGAAAACTTGTTGCCTTTGAAATAGTTCAAACTTGGGAAAATGGCACCTGACAAGTCACATTGGTTGAAACTGTTCTCCCAATCATCACTGAAACAATATCCAAACATATTACAGGATTCAAATTCACAATTTTCAAATTTAGCACCTGATTGCTTCCAAAATTCACAGTCTTTGAATAAGGTATTTACAAATACTTTTCCTTTCAAAGATTCTTGATCGAATGATTTCTTTTCAAATTTTAAAATTGGGGTACAGTTTCTAAATGTTGCATTTTCGGGATTGGAATTAGTGAAATCTATATTTTGAAAATCACAATTTTCGAAACATGCATATTTTAAATTGCATGAGGTCAGATTTGCTGCAGAAAAGTTTCTACAAGATCTGAATTGTGCACTCTCAAGATTAGAATTACTCAAATTTGCAGAATTAAAATCACATTCTTTGAAAAGTACTTTTTTCAGACTACAAGAGCTCAAGTTTACCGAACTAAAATTACACGATTCAAATGTTGTGTCATCCATTCGATTTGAATTTAGTTTGGCTGATGTGAAATTTGAATATTTGAAAAAAGAATTGTCCATTTTTGAA
>NW_003163234.1:58853-59947 GCF_000004985.1 Naegleria gruberi | reverse complement strand
ATTGATTCATAAACAATTTAGATCATTAAACTTACATTCATGAAACATGTAATAATCATTTCTGAAACCATTTTCCCAAATTTCCAATTTCAATTCTGTTTCATTAAATTGAACATTCTTATAAAATACTTCATCCAACGAATAATCATATTGTTCATTGAATTGATCATTTAAATATCGATTGATGAAGGAATGAATACCTGACCCTCCTGGTCCACTAACACAAAGTTTAAAAACATCTCTTTTCGAATAGGGATCTGAAATTGAAAATTGGTCCTTTCTCCTCCTTTCTGCCTCCTTCAAAATTCCAAAAATTCTCTTATTCGATTTCATCTTTAATTTCTCCACAATTTCGTCTTTCTTTTTCCAATGATCATGCACATTAATTGAATTCACCACTTCTCGTCCATTCTTCACTTCCAATCGGAGATTAATAAATTGAAACAAAATAATCTTCCAATAATTTTCCAATAAATTTTGAAAATTTTCTCCAAATTGTTTAGAAATTAATTCCAAGTTACATAAATTTTTGATATTTTTCTCTGATCGGGCGAGGAGTGGATTTGCAATGATGAGAAATTCGAGAATGTGCCGTAAAAGTTCAGGAGGAAGATCAGTTAGGTGATGTTGTGGAGGCATTTTTTTTGTAAAGTTTCGTATTTTCAAGTTTCGAATGTAATCAAGATGTGTGAAAATAGATGAATTATTGTTAGTATGTCAATATTTGATAAATTAATCAAGTTTATGCAAAGATAACAAGACATTTGATGTTTTAGTAAAAGGAGCTTGAATCCGAGATATGTCAAAGTAGTACAACAAGTGAAAGACGTTTTTATCTATCTCTAATTATTACAAGCAACGTTTACTTCAACTAATACCTCCAAACTATTATATTCCCCAAATATTCAATGTAGTTCGTTTCGAATAACCCTTCGTATAATCTTTTGGATTAATAGAATTAAACAATAATACATCACCCCTTCAAATGTTTCATCAATTGGTTGATTGATGTCATACAGACAAAGAAACAAACTCAAATCCAATTGTGTGTCATTGCCAAATGTAAATATTACAATCATTTCGACATCTTTCGA
>NW_003163234.1:51415-53856 GCF_000004985.1 Naegleria gruberi | reverse complement strand
ATCTTATTCTATGGTGAAAATGATGTCCAATTCTCAACACCACTCATCAATGCGACAGCCAATGAAGGCACAGGTGTCTACTTTTCTTTCAATCACAAAGTTTTTAGATTGTGGGTTGAGTATGGAGTGGAACCAATTAATGTCTATATGAGTCTTGATAAATATGGAATGGTGGAAGTGGAACATAGTGTAGATGGACCATTCTTGAGATCAACCTGGATGAATAAGATCCAACCAGCTGAACGTAGATGGGTAAATGAAGAATTTCAGTATCAATCTAATAGTGTTAATGAAATTGATGGAAAATTGCACTTTTGGCAGGATAACTTGAGAGCTTGGAATGAAAGTAAGAGATTTCGGTTTAGAACAACTTCAAGACCAAATCCATTCAAACAAGTATATCAAACTCAAGTCTCTAATGGAGCTCAAATTAATTCATTCGAATATTTTGACTCGCTCTATATTGATGAAACTTGGCATCGAGTTTTGAAGGGAAACTCATCTGTTTATTACAACTGTACTAAACTGGAATTGATAGTTCCAAACAAGTGGAACGAAACGACCATTGAAGGAACTTTGAGATTGGGAGAATTTACAGACACTCCTCTTAATCAATTGTTTGTTTATGTCTTTGATGCAAATGGTGTGGTCAATAGCAATGGTTTCAATTTGGCAGTTTCAAACCAACCCACTTCATCAGGTCTAGTTGTAGTTGGAACTTTATCTAATACCAAAAGGGTCAATTCCATTGTTTCTCATGCTAATCAATTGGTTTCTTCATTCGCATTCCTGATTATCATGTTCTTTTTAATAGGTGCAATTCTTAGAATGTGAGCTATTCTAATTGAGAATATTTGAATTTTGAGTAAAAATAGTGAAAATTACAGAAAAAGATAATTTTAGTTATTTCTTATTCTGTGGTGATGGTTTATTTTTGAATTTAAACACTATACACTTCATAATCAGAAACAGTGAATGAATATGTAGTTCCATAACTCCAGTTAGGTTCCAAAGGTTGAAAAGTTGCTGGTTTCGAATAAGCATCAGGTGCTGGCTGAAAGCTCATCCCTTGTCCCAAATAAATATCCGACGCTCCAAACAATGGATGTGTTATAAAATTGTATGTAACAGTTTGTCC
Organism: Naegleria gruberi; assembly: GCF_000004985.1. Classification (NCBI taxonomy): domain Eukaryota; phylum Heterolobosea; class Eutetramitea; order Acrasida; family Naegleriidae; genus Naegleria; species Naegleria gruberi. The sequence continues at coordinate 52,718 of NW_003163234.1, read as the reverse complement.
AACAGCTCCAGAATAACCCAATTTCACAAATCTCTCCACACCGCTCGATGTTACCATACTAAATAGAAATGCATTAGGATCTGAAAATGTCTTGAGAATTCTTATATCCCCAGCATTATAATCTTCCCATGGAATGCTTAGATAGGCACCAAATACGGCTCCTGCTGATGTTTTCACAATTGTAACTGTTGAAGAATAACCATTGCAGGCATTATGGAACGCGTAAGGATGATAGCCATTTCCCATGGCTCTATAGAGTCTGGTTGGTGTTTTCTTCATAACGCCACTCAAAATAGATGTGATCAACCTAGCTCCATAACTAGCGGAGAATAATGGTGAGTTTGCAAAATCACCAAGAGCGAGATTGCAAGATGAACCTGTCCAACTAGTTTTACACACAGAACATGAAGGACCATCCCAGTTACCAGAACAAACTGAGCAAACACCAGGAGATGTACATGTTGTACATTTGGAATCACATACTGGTGTTGAACAAGTTGCTCCTGTCCAACCAGAAGAACACACAGAACACTGACCAGGAGATGTACATGTTGTACATTTAGAATCACAAACTGGTGTTGAACAAGTTGCTCCTGTCCAACCAGCAGAACACACAGAACACTGACCAGGAGATGCACATGTTGTACATTTGGAATCACAAATTGGTGTTGAACAAGTTGCTCCTGTCCATCCTGTCTTACATGTGGAACATGTAGATCCTTGCCAATTACCAGAACAAACTGAGCAAACACCAGGAGATGCACAGGTTGTACATTTGGAATCACAAACCGGTGTTGAACATGTGATGCCAGACCATCCAGTTTTACATATTGAACAAGTTGTCCCATCATAATTACCAGAACAAACTGAGCAAACAGAAGGAGATCCACATGTTGTACATTTGGAATCACATACTGGGGTTGAACAAGTAGCACCAGTCCATCCTGTCTTACACAAAGAACAGGTGGCACCATCATGATTTGTTGAACATTGAGAACAATTACCTGGCGATTCACATATTGAACATTTGGAATCACACACTGGAGCTAAGCAATCATATCCTCTCCGTCCCTCTGCACAAGCAATATCACAATCCTCACCACCATAATGTTTACATCTTTTACCAATAATATCAACCTCCGATTCCAGACCATCAATGGTGCTCTGGATTTTATCTGCTTGCTTTTGTCTTTTAGCAATGGTTGAGGTCATATTTCCTGCTGCTGAGAAGAGAATGCCGATGGCTGATTGGATTTTAGATTTGGCTCCTTTGAGGTTGTTTAATTCGGTAGTAAGGTCTTCC
>NW_003163234.1:49448-50895 GCF_000004985.1 Naegleria gruberi | reverse complement strand
ACATTGACAGTTTTCCATCTTGTCCAATAGAGCAGTGATGATGAATTTAGCATTATATTGGATGGAAAACAATGATGATGGTTTTGGTGAATTATCGGATGATGGAACACCAACTTGTGATTTTCCAAATAAATTCCATAATTTCATGTGATGATAATTGCTTCTGTTCTATTTATATCATGTTGTGAAAGTTTGGTGCTTTCATCATGTACAACCTCTCGAAAATGTGAATAATTGGAAGAAATACACAAGCAGCTTGAACAAGAGCTTTAAGGTTTAAAGGACGAGAATATTAAAGGTTAAATCAGTCGTTGACATTCTAATCAACTCTGTTACAAAACATGATTGATATCATCCATTGAAAAATTAAAGATTGTATTAAAGCTCTCAAATATGGACATTCAAATGATTAAACATGGAACACAACCATCACTTTTCATTAAAATTTGAGGTCGATTAGTGAACGACATGAAAGAAAAAAAATAACAGAGCTTCAGTTGAACTCTCCAAGAGGATTTTACACAATGACTGCTGGCACCGCCTCTCTATTGTCGTTCCTATTTCTATTTGTGATTTGCTGTTCTCTAATTCACCAATTGAGCGCACTTTCTTTTAACAATATTTCAACAATTGTTGGAGGAGGAAGTTTTATTGGTGATGGGTTGATTTCAACCAATGCCTTGTTGAACTATCCATCTGGTATGGCCATGTATAATGGTGATTTATTAATTGCTGATTCGTTTAATCACAGAATTCGAAAGGTTTCGTTTTCAAGTAGTGGCGTTATTTCAACAATTGCTGGTATTGGTTCTTCATCATTTAGTGGTGATGGCGGTTTGGCAATTAATGCAGAGTTGAATTTTCCAAGTGGTGTTGCTGTTCATTCTAATGGTGATGTCTATATTGCAGATAAGTCTAATCATGTTATTAGAAAGGTTTCGGCTCTCAATGGAAAGATCACAACAATTGCTGGAATTGCAGGTGAAACTGAATTGAACAAGTACAGTAACTCATTAGCAACAAATACCACACTTAATTCTCCACAATATCTTGCCGTCAATTCTTCAACTGCAGAAGTCATCATTTCAGATACAAATAACAATGTTATTCGAAAGGTCTATCTTAATGGAACTATTGTAACAATTGCTGGAGTTTATGGAAGTTCTGGATACTCTGGTGATAATGGAAATGCAGTTTCAGCCAAACTCTTCAATCCAAAGGGAATAATCATCAACTCAATTGGTGAAATTATTTTTGCTGATTCTAGAAATCACAGAATTAGAAAGATTTCTAAAAATGGAAAGATTACAACAATTGCAGGAACTGGAACTGCAGGATTGAGTGGGGATGGTGGTTTGGCTACAAGTGCCAAATTGAATTATCCAAATAGTGTTGCATTGGGTTTGAATAATGAGATTTTGATTGTTGACACTTTGAATCATCGAAT
>NW_003163234.1:44683-47036 GCF_000004985.1 Naegleria gruberi | reverse complement strand
GTAATTATGCCAACAATTGTCCAAGCACGAGCTTTACAAATTTCTCTTTTGGTATTTCGTTATCTATCTGTTGGGCAATGTCAACACATTCACTGCCCATTGTTCCTAAATCATCCTTGTACTTTTCAAAACTTTTAGCCATTTCATTAAAAGTTGTTTCGTGTGAAGCGATTTTGTTTGTGAATAATAATGCAGTTTCGTCTGTTTTCGCAAGAACTCTAAAATATTCTAATTCTTTTTTCATCAAATTCAATGTTGTTCGGAATGTGGTATTCAAATTAGTCAATTTCATACATTCTTCATAGAGTTTGACCTTTAACGATTTATATCTCTCTTTAAGTGTTGGAGAAAATTCTGAAATGTGTTTGTTAGCTTCCTTTACAAAAATACTCAAGGCATTACATTGTTCACCATATTCCAAGAAGGTTTTCTTTAAATCAACTTGTTTAAAGGATGTTGAGAGAAAATTGCATCCATCAAGGATGGTCTGGATCATGACAGGGTATGCAAGTGTTTGCCCCATATTGTGTGTGTAATTCTATTTTTTAGACTGGTCTTGCCCAGCTTCATGCTGATTGTGAGTTTTCTCTCAACATCCTTTAAACAAGTGCTTTCCAATTTTCATGGCATCAACTATCAGTATAAATTTAAGCTTCAAAGCACCAGAAGCGTCATTCTATTGAATTATTGGGAATTAAATTTTCGAATTGGAATGTGACTTGTAGTTACAATGGTATTTTGGTACAGTCACGTCTCGAATAATGCGGTTTTTATTAATTCGGAGGTCGATTTTCAAAAAAAAATTGCAACAACAAAAATAATTCGGAGTGTTATTCTTCAGCATGCTTCTTCTAAAGCACTTCATCATCTTCACTACCGTCCTTTGCAAGGCCTAATCCTGTTTGAACCCACTCACAATTGTTCTATCTTCTACTGAAGTTAATGCCATTGATGTCCAGTTAATTAGTTGCTGTGTTGAGACTTTTGGGAATGTGTTTACCTTCTTCTTATTGTTGATGATAATTTCTGCTTGCTCATCATACCATTCGGCTTGCAAATCTCTTAGCTTACATTGGAAGGATCTGTTGAATGACAAGTCACATTTACATTAGCTGCATTCTTTGGGCATCTTTATGGCTGTCAAGATTATCAAAAGTTAGGATTTATGCATAAAACATATCAATTCATTACAAAATGGATGCAAATAATTCGGAGTGTTTTAAAAATCGACTGACTCCGCATTATTCGAGACGTGACTGTAATGTACGATACGGATAAAACAATTATTGTAATGATTGAAAGAAGTATGAAGGAGGAATTCCATAAATCCAACACTTTTTATTCCATTCTTTCCATTCTTTTACAAATCAGCTGATTCAACATCAATATGTGGAGTCAATTCATATCTATAGACCTTATTGTTGGAACTTGTTACGAGATATGGGAAACCATAACCACTTGAAATGCGAGAGGGAGATGTTTTGATGATCTTACCAGTGGAAATATCGTATTGAATATAAATGCTGTTTTCTGCTGAATATTCCATTGATAGAATGGTCTTGGAGTCAATTTGGGCAATTACGAGGGCAGAAGTGTCAGTTGACCAAATCAAGTTTGGTTCGTTTGGCAATGGCTTTAAGGAATTTTTATCAAATCTGGATTTGACTGCAATAATCTTTTCTGAGCCTCCAAAACCTGAAGTAATTTCACACTTGACAATTGACGTAATTTCCAAAATATTTCCAGTTTGATTGGCAGTAGCAATTGGATAAGAACAAGCTGAATTAGAATCAACATGTGGCATATGTCTAGTACTCATCACTTCAAGTCTTGTTTCAATTTGGTTTTCAATATTAAGGAAAGATACAGAAATAGAAGTATCGTTTGCTAAAGTAACCGAAACCCATCCATTCACACCACTCACATATGCGATATTATCAATATCATGTGGGAATTTGAATGAAGATATGATCCGACCATCGTTTACACGAATTTTGTGCAAAATGTTGTAATCAGCTGCATAAATGACATCATCCTTGCTATTTGCAGAGTTGACCAAAATCATTTCACTTCCAGTAACGTTTGCAGTCCACTTCAATTGGAGAGTAGTGGCATCTAAACCAAGAATGGAAGGAGGAGAAGTTCCAATAATGTAAAAATTTTGAGTTTCAGCTAAAACTGAAGTATAAATGTTTGTTCTTTCAAAATGCGAAACTTGGCCGATTCTATTGGAAAGGTCAACTCTGACAATTAAGGAATCGTCACCACTCAAAAGAATGGTAGCGAAATAATTTCCCTTACTATCAAGACGAGCACTGAAATACCAACAAAACCATCATACTTTCAAAATTGG
>NW_003163234.1:42530-43691 GCF_000004985.1 Naegleria gruberi | reverse complement strand
TTGTCATCAATACCATAAACATGGGACTGTTCCAATTCAATATATTGATACTTTCTCATCCAATATTCTTCCTTGACATTGTAGGCATATAAATTTCTTCCAGGTTTTGGACTTCTTGCATTATTGACATACCACTCTACCAAATTTTGAACTCTTCTTGTAGGATAAACAATTAGAATGCTTTCTGGATAGATGGCCCTTGTTGTTGATCCATTTTCAGCTGGTCTTTCGATTTCTCTACTCGGAACATAATACACAGCAAGTGAATGTTTCACTCCAGCTTTTGGTCGATTGATCTTTGCAAAATTCTCATCAGAATAAGATTTACAATCAATAACCATGGATTCATTGAATTCCAATAAAGTTTCCTCACCTTCCTTTGCAACCAAATGTCTACCCTGCTCATCAACCATCAACATTCTTAATTGATTCTGAAAAGTGGTGTAGAATCGTTGTTGGAAACACCAACATTGACTATCATTATCATAGCCGGCAATAACATGAGGAGAAGGATACTTTTCCAATAGGAATTTATAATCAACAAAGGTAGAATCAATCTTTGTTATGAGAGTGGTCGAAGAAGAGGCCATTATATGATTGTTTTGTTTTTCTTTTTGATGGTATTTCTTGATAATTTACGAGCTATTTATTTTTAGCATTCAGTTCAAAATATTGAATCTTCATAGTAATTGAACCTGACAGTTCCATGTTGAACCATATGGTTACAAATTCTTAGAAATCGTTGACTTAAAAAAGAGGGTTATCACTTAACTATTGCATGAATAAAGGACAACAAACACTTTGGAGGTTGAATCTGATGATTCAATTGTGAAAAGAAAAGTACAAGATAAGGAAGGAATAACCAGATCTTGCCTTGCGATTCAACACTAAATTTGCCAACCACTCTCAAAATATCGTACAAAAACAAAAAGAGTAAAAGACTACAGCACCACAGGTTCCCAAGTTGTCTCCAACCTCAGTACTGATGTGGCTCGACGATGCTTAACTTCTCAAATCGGACGGGATGAGGTGCATTCATCGTGATATGGCCGTAGCCATCCATAACCTCAAAAATATTCTGATGAACAAGCACTGTGATCCTGAGGTAAGTCCATGAAAATGTTGCAAGTTTGAATATATAGTTTCTCCTTTCAATCCATT
>NW_003163234.1:39655-41156 GCF_000004985.1 Naegleria gruberi | reverse complement strand
CGTGTAATTTAAAGTATACTTTCCAAATTAAATTATGAGCAAAGCCTCAATTCAAAAGGCTAGGGTTCTACTGACACTATCTTCACGTTTTGGACTGTGCTTCCTCAAAAAGTAGTCCTTATCTTGAAAGTATGTTTTAACAATTTCTGCCTTTTGCTTTAAATGAACAACCTTTGGAGTAGCATTATTCTCTGAAGGAATAAATAAAAGATCGAGTAAACTAAAAACATCCATTCTCTTGTCCATAGACTTGACCAGTATCTTGTTTTTGATAATGGAAAGAATGATACTTTCGTCATCATTTGAAGGTCAACAGTCTCTTCATCTTCTAAAAATTCCAACCTCTCCTCATGAATAATTTCTAACAGAACCATTCCCAATGAATAAATATCGCTCTTTGGGGAAATTAAATTTTTCTCAACTCTCAGGAGATCTGTATCCTGCAACATTAAGGGATGTGTAAAATATAGGTTGAGTAGTTTGTAAACTTACCTTCTGAAAAATTCTTTGATGTCAGTGGATTCAAGTTCTTATCTACACATATTCCATCTTCAAGCGAAAATTTCGTTGCTATTTCAAAATCTATCATAAACCAATGCTTATCATACAACACAATATTTTCTGGTTTGATATCATTATGTGTAATTTGCTGTTTTTGTAAGAAACAGACCTGAACAAGCAAATCAATGAAAAAAGCCATAATATTAATCTTCTTTCCCTTATTAAAGAACCTAGTCATACATTTACCAGCTAATGAAAGTGAAAAATTCCCGTCAATCATTGGAGCATACAGAGTTAGGAAGTTATATCTTATAGAATCCTCATTAATGTTAATATTTGGTTGGTATTTAATAAAATACTCAACGCCATTAATTTTCCCCTTTTTGAGAGTTGAGCGGGTTTGGATTGGGTCAAAATTTTTGTCGTATTCTATCAATTGATTGTCTGCATCTAATTTAGGAAATGAAATTTCATTCTTTTGGTTGGATGACATCATACTTATTTGGCGTTGTGTAGTTAAATATTCGGTAACCTCTTCATTATTTGGATAAATGAGAGCTGTCATAATTCTAGCAATGAGATGAATTCGATCCATAACAACTTCGTGCTTATAGGATCCAATGAATGAAAGAGTAAAATTTGAAAGAGTTATTGATTTACCATTCAAGCTGATTGATGAGCAGTGCAAAGAATACAAATGAGATGCCTGTCTGTCTGTTGTGATACCTAAAACTAATACTTGATTGTGCCATTCCTCAATATCTTTCTTGATAAGCTGCCTCATGGCATGAGAGAGGGCAATCTTCATCTGAGAAATGAGAGCTATAAAGTCCTTGTGGCTGGTGTGACTTTGATAAATATCCGACGAATCTTCTCTGATAACCCTAATGCATTTGTAACTATTTTTAAAAGTAACAATGGTAATATCGTCAGGTCTAAAGTCGGGAATGCTGGCCTGAAGATTGCCATCCAAACTGCCAACAAAATCTTGAATACTAGA
>NW_003163234.1:19758-22799 GCF_000004985.1 Naegleria gruberi | reverse complement strand
GATAGTCCTTGCACTATGCTCAAACATTGTTACGTAGTTGAGTAGTCAATCAGTAGTTTTGATGATGGCAATTTTTTTAGTGGTAATCACAATTTAAGGCTTTGAAATTTTGGAGGGAAAGTTGTTAATGTTCACTCCACAATGTAATCAGTCACTCAAGAATCACCTTGATATTGTTATTAGAGTATTGCTGTATAAATTCACTCATTATCATTGTATTAATATTATGATAGGAGAGATATTTCAAGGTCATCCTCATCAATAAGTGTCTTTTGCATATTATCTACGAAAAAACTAGCTGTTTAAAATCTGTAAATCATCAAATAAAAAGGAAGAAAATGAGCGCCAACAAACACAAAACCAAGGAGGAACGAATGGAAATTGTCAATGAATATCTTCAACAACAAAAGGAGAAGGAAGCAGTTAAGGCCCAAAGTGATTTATCGTTTTCGATATGGAAGGTAGGTTGTAGTGGTTAACCTCAATTTTCATAAATGATGTGATGATAAAACCTTGATGATGATGGAAATTAATTGCATGTAGAGAATCAATCCAGGATATGTTGTTCCAACAGAAATTTATAAATCAACAACAAAGGATACTTTTGTGTAAGTAGTCAATTGTTCGGAAAAGCTGAAAAACTTGATAGTCCTCAATATTCGGATCCAATCGATAAGTCCTACAATAGAATGTTGGACAAGGCAGCTCAGTGGAATGAAGAAGATTTAAAGACTTTTGGTAAATTAACTTCGGCAACACCAAAGGCTGCCAGTGAGAAGAAGCCATGGAAATTCTAAATTATTCCAACTCTTTATACTAGGAATCATCATGTTGATGATTGTGAATCCGATGGATTGAGTACACAAGATGATGGAGTAACGAACGTTATCTCATGTGCCATTTACTTGTAAATCAAAATTAATTATTGTACTATTAATAAACTGTAGAAAAATTAAATGTTATTATTTCCAATAGTATCACACATGATGCTCCTCCAAAATTGTTGTGATGATGAAGAAGATATCTTGGTGAAGGGACACAAAACTGTCAATTCTTTTATTCTGTCAAAAATGCCTTGCCTAAAAACTTTATTGTAAACTACACTACCTCCAAGTCATCCAAAAATTTTAAAAGTTTGTTGAAAAAAAAATCGTAAAATGGTATGTATCAGTCACCTCATCCTTTTTTCTTACACCACCTTCATTTAATTTTCATGTTGAATATCTCCCAAACACCACAATTATCAACAATCTTATTTCATCATCAAAATTATAGCCAAAGCAAATCTTGAACGTTAAGGAATTCCTTGCTCTTGCTGTTGCCGCTAAGGAAAAGGGAAGCATCACCCTCTACAAGTCAAAGGACAGAAAGAACAGATCATACAAGTTCAAGCTTAGAACCAGACAATACCTTTACACTTTGAAGATGAAGAACAAGGTTAAGGCTCAACAATTGGAAAAGGCTCTCCCACCAACTTTGAAGAAGTCTTACATTAACCACCCAGAAAAGAAGGAAACCAAGAAGCAATAAATTTGTTCTCTAAATCTTAAAATTAAAACAAGTTGAGAATATTTTGTTGTTAATTATCAAAGCGCAATAGTATCATTGTCTAAAGATATCAAGCAAGGATATTTATCTTCTACTTTTCAAAATAATTCACTCTTGTTGTTTTGGAAAATACTTTAATACACTCGAATTTTAATGGAAAAGGATCAAGAATCATCTTGAAGATTTATTTGCCTAGATTCAAAGTATTACATTATTTTGTTTTGGTTGTGATAGGAATTGAGAAGGGAAGATTGGTGTGAAAACAAATGGAGGTAATAGGTGTTCAAAATCATGTCTAAATCACATCTCGAAAAAGTCGATCATCTCTTTGGATTTCTCAACACTAAAATTACAGAATCTCCTCTCAAAAACAACTTGTTTGTGAAACGTGTCTTGTTGATTGGCTTTGACTTTTTTCTTCCCTTTCCACTTTTTGGTTGTTCCGTCCACATTTCCTGTACATTTTCCAATACCATATTACAGTGTCTATCAAAGGCTTTAACTCTAGCCAACAATTTTCTATTATTTCTACAACTAATTAAAATTTGTGTTTGTTCACGAACACTTTCCAACAATAACGAGAGTGGTCCCTTTTCAAACAGTAATTCCTCTTCCTTTTCCAATTCCTCAGCAGTCTTTTGTGGAGCTTCTGTGGTGGCTGCTACTGTTTGCGACATGATAAATTATTGTTGATGATGAATAATTGATTATTTTTTGATGATTGGAAATTTTTATTAATATTTTTATTTGAAGCTTGTTGGGAGATGAAAATACAACACACTGATTGTGGATGAACAAAGAAAATTACATTGAACAAGTAGTAAATTAAATGTTTTAGCACTCCTAGTAAGAATCAATGATGAAATATTAAGAACAAAGAAAGTTGTTAGTGATGTTAATGATGTGAAGTATTTGAAAGGAATTAAAAAAGATTGAAAAAAATGATGATTAACGATAATGAAGAGGAGGCTTTTAAGGATGATTTTCCTCCACCACCAGCATTCTATAGATTGTATCATCCAACAAAGAGTGAATATATTCCTCCAGAACCACCTAAACCAGTTCCTAGAGGAGAAACATACATATCATTCGGAGAAACATTAACATCTTTTGTAAGTTTTTGCTCCTCCTGATGTAAATAATATTTAACAATATATGATGGTGTTGTTTGGTCATGTTGTGGATCAAAATATTCATCAAATTAAAATTATTATTGGAATGGAATTAATATTTTGTTTAAATTATTATCATCATCAAATTGGATCAATTTATTATTGTTTATCGATAATATTTGGATTGAATTATTTACCATCACTACTATTTATTAAATAGAATGAATTTAATCCAATTAAAACAGGATTTGAAACTGTTAAAAAGCTTTACGGTGATAAACCACTAGATAGTATAGATCATGTTGCGGAATTGAAAAAACTAAATAGATCTTTATTGTACAATTATTTGGAATTGTTGGATTTGCTGATTGAACATCCAAC
>NW_003163234.1:7770-16161 GCF_000004985.1 Naegleria gruberi | reverse complement strand
ATGTAGCGTTGTAAATGTCAAGCTATTTGGTTTCATGAACAGGTTTCGACAAATGAAATTTCGAATATATTTTCCAAGATCGCTAATGGACTTTCAACTCTTTGCAAAACCATGCAAGTCTCGGATTTACTCATTTTTGGAATAGACGAATACCAACTCACTTTCGTCGATTCCAATAAGAAATGTGAAATGGCTTCCATTGAGGCAAGCTTAAAAATTAGCAAAATTCTAGATAATATTCTTGGAAAATCAGAGAAAAAAGTTAGTTATTGCATTGGAATTTTTACTGACATGGCGTACATTGGAAATATTGGAAACCATTCTTTACGTTGCTATTCTGTGGTTGGTCCAATTGTTTCAAATGCTAGAAAATTGGCAATTTTTGGGCATACTCTTGATTGTAAAGTTTTGGTGGATAGTGGAACGTTATCACCTGTAGTAATAAGTCAATTTGTGATTAGACCAATTGACCGAATCGAAATGGAAGTTTTCAATTCGAAAACTAAACAGATTATTTCAGTTCATGAAGTATTGAGGGAAAATTTGGTCAATCCTGATGAATGGCTTTATGAATTGGAACAATCGAATAGTAATTCACAATTTAAAGTTTTACAAAATTCTTTCGTTTCGATATTTGAAGTGGAAACTGAAGAATCAAACTTTGTAGAGAAAGTCAGAGAAGCAAGACGAATCTTTCAAAGATACATCGATGAAAATCCTTCAGATATCTTGGTTTTCAATCGTTTGATTTATGTACTCAACTTTCTTCTAGATTATTCTGATGATTCGAATGCTTCTCTTTTTGAATTGTTGAAAAATTACAAAACAGCACTCCACAGATCAGTCCAAACTCTTTCTCATCATAATTGTGAAGATGTTGAAATAACTTATATAAATTTTAAAGGTTAATTTTTTATTAGAAACATTATTTAATTCACTTCATTGAAGATCACTCAAAAGTTAATTATTAGAAAGGTTTCGAATCAGAACAATACAATTCCATCTTCAATGTAATCAACACTTTTCACATTTTCATTTTGGAATAACAAAATTAAAAAATGCTAGATTTTATTCCTTTTTTTGGAATTGACAAGATCATTACCAAACGATTCAATCATATACTTTTGAATTTCTTCATCGCTTTGTAATTCTTTTGATAGAAATCGAAATACCAAACGTTCCTTCCTGACAGCTGTCAGAGCTATTTCTCTATCATTATTAAGGTAGATATCTAGCTGTTGGGTTGAATATTCATTAGGAAAAACTGCTTTCAACACTATTTCCTTATCCGCTTTAAGATTGTCACTCAAATGTCTTAGAAATTCCAAATTTAAATCATAAGTAGATTTACCAATAATTTGTAAAACGAAATCCTTATCTGATCTTAATTCAATTGGAAAGTATCCAAAACCTTTAGAATCTGCTTCAAATAAACCACTCATAAAATCCTTGTCACTTGTCAAATCAGAAGAAATATATTCAAGAACTAGTCCAATATCACCAAAACTTCTAGCAAGTAATAATACAAATTCTCTATCTGCTCTCAATTCACTGGAAGCATATTTAAACTGTGAATAATCTTTTTCAAATGCTGCCATCACAACTTCCTTGTCATTTCTTAATCTTTTACTGACAGCTCGCAACGGTTGACGTTTTTCTTTGAAATGAATTGAGAAAATTGCGAGAACAACTGGTTTATGATCCCACAAATCGAATATAGAAACCATTTTTAGAATTGGGTTTTCAGTTGTATTGTGTTTGAAATTGGAATTGATCAAGTTGACTAAAAGTTTTGTAATTTGATTTCTGTTCCTTACAAGATCAAATCCTATAATGTTTAGGTGGTTTTTACCTCCCAAGAGGGAGAAACCTTGCATGGTATGTACAATTAAAGTCACTTCATATTTCTTTGGCTTGCCAGATAATTTACGAAAAAACATTTCGGATTTAATATTCGAATCCAGGATTAAAATGACAAGAAACCCATCAGTTAAATTATCAATATTCGACAGCATGGGTTGGTTGTGATGTTGAATTATTTTTTTAAGTTTGTAAAAAAGGAAAAAATATATTTTGATTATTCCACTCGTATAACAACATTTTGGGATTTATCTGAAAATTTATCTGGAGAAATAATGAGTTAACTTCATGTTAAACTCAATTCACATCCAAACTCATGAGTAGAATATTGAGCTACTAAATGATCGTGATATTGTATTAACAGCTGTCAAAAACGGTGGTTCTATTTCTAATGCTAGAGGAAGATTGAAAGTTGATAAAGAAATTGTTTTACAAGCTCTCAAAGAGCATGTAGTTAGTTCAGTGAGAAATTCAAAGAGTATTCGATTTTTAAGGAAATCGATGAGATTAGATAGTTTTTTTCTGGAACAATGTCAAAATTTCGGATTGGATTTGTTTGGGTTGATTACCATTCTTCGAACAACACTAACAGTTGTTGTTTCATCCTATTATCAAACAACTTTATTATTAGAAAGTTGATACCATCTGTTTTTTTGAACTTGCACTTGCAGATATAATTAACTTTGAATCGAATAAAAAAATGACTAAAAAGAAACAAGCTACTCCCACACCAACCACTTTTGCACCTCCCCAATTAAACGATTTTCTAATTCATAATTTTTGTATCGGAAGAGAAACCACATCAAATGGTGCTTTAAAGTTAATCAGCTACGGAGATTGGGGATTAGCAATTTACCGAACTCCGATTGGTGTAAAATTTGGAGTTCATTCATCAGAGGATTTTATTACTCAATTCTTGAATGAAGATTATTTGAGAGAGGACGAAAGAGAAGTATACGAAAGTATCGACCTAATGAGTATGTTAGAAATAATGCCAATTGAATTGGAAGAATTGAAATCTGCCAAATCAAAGATTAAAACATTTGAAGGTTTACCAGAAAAGTTTGGGAAATGCATTAGAACTTGTTGTAATGGAAATAACAAATGTTTTGTTGGAATTGCAAATGCACATGTTTACTGTTTTGATTATGGAACTTCTTAAATATTTGTATGAAATTGATGAATAAATTGTAAAGTGCCTAGTTAACTTATTGATTGTACCCGCCGTGCTATGTTTGTGTTATTCTAAAGATAGATTTACTTCATATTGTTGAAGAGTGAAAGATTAAGGAAGTGAATGGCTACGGCCATATCACGATGAATGCACCTCATCCCGTCCGATTTGAGAAGTTAAGCATCGTCGAGCCAGGAACCTGTGGTGCTGTAGTCTTTTTATCTTTTACCACAGACTTGCTCACAATCTTGAGCTTTTGGAATTTTGATGTAGCTTCAGCAAACCTATAATTTGCCTTGTATTGGTTTCAGTTGGCATTGGATCTTCACCGCAGCAAAATTCCAACACACACAAAATTTCTATTATTTAACAGAGCGAGAAATCATACCAGATGAATCCTCACAGGAAAAAATTGAGAAGGAGGGCAACAACCACTTTGATTATTGACCAAATTCTGGCTTCTCATCCTCTGAGTGCAAGGAGGAGAGTTTCCAGATTCACATTTCAGTCTGCATGATCACTGAAATGTCCTTCAAGGTAAGTATGAAGAAACCAAAGAGTGGAAATTCGAACAAATCTTAAAAGCCTTTCAAGATGTATGGTTTTTGAGAACTGAATTATGGTCGTTGTTTGTTATTGTATGATTTAACTTCTCTGAGATAGTTGAACATGAAGTAAACACAGAGTTGATAAATTACATTGAAATTTAAGTAGGACGTGTATTGAACAAAAGTTCAACGAAATAAGGGGTCAAAAAAACTCAACTGTGTGCTTTATTGAATATTTACATTTTGATTTATTTACAATGAATGCCTAGGTTTACAAAATTTTGAGTTTAATGGAGATTACCACATTTTGAATTGTTTGTTTCTCATTTCTAAGGTGTTATGTGATTGAGATTTAGAAGTTTTACTTGTTTCACTTCCAATAGAATTCAATGTTTTGTAATCAATTAAATTTCTTCTTCTTGTTCCACCAATAATATTATCCAATGAAATTTCGGAATTAAATTGTGAAGTGTTATTGGAGGAATTATACATATTTCTTCTTGTTGAGACCATTTTCTTATTGTTATTTTCTTTTGTTGGTTTTCATTAAATTTCTTTCATCAAAATATTAATAGAAAAATTCAAATTCTTGTGATGAGTGGAAAATCCACTAAAAATCGGAATCACAAAATTAGTGGAAATCATCAATGGAAATAAATAGATAATTGGTTTTGGATGATATTTCCACAACAAAACAAAATAACTAAATAACAAATACTAATCAAAATGCCAGCTAGAAATACTTCATCAAATTCTTCATCTTCCGAAGATAGAATTCCAACAAAAACAGTCTGGTCAAGATCTAAACCAATTGATTTATCTAAAAGATTACCATTATTTGATATTGATACTTCAAATATTATAAGTGGAACTAGACATCGTAATAATATTGATTATCATCATGCAAATTTAAATGGTAAACAAATTTCAGTGAAAAGATCTTCGAAAAATTCAATTGAAAAGAGAGCTAAACAACAATCAACCACAACAAATAAGAAGATTACCAAATCGAAAAAGATGTAAATTACAACTTGTAAATAATTCAGTAAATTGTAAATTGTAAATAATTTTGAAATTTATGAAGTTTCAATTTCAACGACTTTATTGTCGCCATATTCCTGGCAGGCTTCCCGTCCAAAATTAATAATTGACACAGCTAAGCGATCTTTTATTTGGAGGAATGGTTGTTGTCTACAATCAACTTTGGGTGTAAATACCACATTGGTGTTTCAGGAATTGTTAAAGTTATTGATAACTATAAGGATGTTGTTCATCCAATATGATCAAACTCCATTGAAATAGATCCATCAATTACCTTAATAAACTGAACAAAAGGCAAACATCGTCAATCCGGCTCTGGAGGAATAACTTTTCAATCTTTGGAAATTCAATTTAAGTTCTACCACTGAATCGATTATTTGAAAAGTTACTTTGAGGTTTTCTGAATAGGTTTTTGACAATCGAATAGCAACAAAGAATGAATGATTTTTGACTCTTATTTGGTTTCTGTTAAATTCCTGTAAGCCCATCTCACAATGGCATTTACAACATTACTATCGATTCCTTGTACATGCATGTTCAATTTTTTCTTCTTTTTCTCCTTTAAAGAATATTAAGGTATCCACAACATTTTCCAAATCAAATCCACTAACTATTTTTGACTGAAGGTCTTCCTCATTGATCCCAACTCCTACATCATAGTCTATCAAAACCATTCTCATTTGTTCCCTTCTCCACGATTTTGGTTTGCTTTTATCAAGTTTGAATTCAGAAATTTCTAAAAAACCTGTTGCCTTTTGCAAAGTCCCCTCAATTTTTGTTTGTTCTTCTAATTGTAATTTCATTAATTGTAATTTTGACTCAATATTTGCAACCCTTATCGATGTGTTGTTTTGGGCACGCTCTTTTCGTTTTTGTTTCGTTTTTGTATATTTAAATTCTTTGCTTGATTCAGAAAGACCCTCTGAAGAGGAGGTTAGTGGTTCTGAAAGATAGTCTAGTAGTGCTTCAACATTTGAAGTATATCTTTTAATGGCTTCCCAAGATGAATGCCTTGAAATATTGCCCTTACCACCCCAAGTTCTTTTATAAAACGAAAGAGGTTTATCATTACAGGAATGGCTCTGTTCAATACTTGGTATAGTAATTATATCTTCTGTTAATGTGACAGAATTATCCTGTCTGCTTTCTTTGACAATGTTAAATCTGTGATGGCCAAAGGTTGCAGGTTCTTTGACACAGAATTCAATGGGGTAATCAGCTATCCAGCTATTATACAACAACATTAAAAAGGTTTTAATCTTTCTCCTGCTCCTTGAAAAGCATACTACTTTGATAAAAGAAGAATCACCTTGTATTTCAGCTGATGGTGGTGAACAATAAATTCTCGACACCTCACCATAAACATCCGCATGCACAGCTAGTGCTCTAATATTTCTCTTAACCTGTGTTTCCCGAGGAATATGTATAAAAAACGACAAGTGGGTTGGCAATTTATCTATTGCTTCTGTCAATGAAACAAGCGCTTCATTTCCGTTCTCCTCTGTAATGGTAACATATTGTTCACTCATTTTCTGTAGTTTTGGATTAATTAGATAAAATGGCGGTAAACTTGTTTGGCATTTTTTTACATATGAAAGTTTAAAAAGCTTAAGGTTTTGCAATTCGTAAAATAGAATTTGGTTATGGTCTGACTCTTCCTAAATTCACTGCACAATAGCCTATATTTTCAGTAAGGAAATTTACTTTATTCTTCTTTTCCAAATATTCTATCTTCCCAATCATTAAATAAATTCTCCTTCATCGTAATCACCTAGTCTAGGAAAGCTTTGTAATTAGAAGAGAATGGTTTTGTCATAATGTCGGTGGCATTGACAAGTGAAAAATCACCACAATGATTTCCATCCACCTGAATTCTCTTTTGAAGTGCTTTCCTCACATAAATTGGGGTGATAATTCAAATAATTGGAAACTTGTGATGCAATTTCGGAAACGAATGGCAGAGGAGGGATTAATATTTACAGATTGGAGCTCTTAATTCCCCCTTATCAAAGACATGGTGAATTATCCTTCTCTCTGAATGATACCATTCAAGTTAATTCTTCATCTAATTCAAATTGTTGCTATCATCATTATATTGGTCATAAGGTTCTGGTCTTTTTTTCATCAGCTGAGATTTTGATTAAGGGGAGATTCCTCAAATCAGCAAACAAATTAAACTCTCAAAAAAAATGCGACCTCTCTTTTCCATTCGCTCTGCCACTGTTCGGCACTTTCTTCTACTATCCGACCTTTCTTTAATTCGGCAGAAAAAGTGTTCAGAGAAATAATGAAACCACATTTAACCTTTGAAGAATGCGCAAGTCTGTATGCGAATACGAACACAAAATCAATGAGTCTTGCAACCCTTATGATTACTTTGTGCTCTAAGCATAAACGATCGGAAGTGGAAAGAAGGAAATATATTGATGAATTGAAAAATATTATTCATCATTTTGATGAAGGCTCTGCCACTATTAGAACCATTGATATTGCCATTTCTACATTAGTGCAAGAAGAAGGCTATGATGAGGTTGTAACTCTTGTTAGAAAACTTGGAAATTCATCACTTGCTTCTCTGAAGAGTTTTAGATTGGATCAAATCTTAAAAGTTCTCTCAAGTTATCCGAATGATTTTGAATTGGATATTGCCAAACATATATTTTCTGTTTTACTTGAAAGAAAACAAGTCAGTTTATACGCCTACAATTACTATGCACAGTGTTTGTTTAAATATAATTTTGAAGAGGGGATGACATTATTACATGAAATGAATGCTCAAAAAATCAAAATTTTTGATAATCTGTTTATTTCCTCATTGACTTTCTCTTTAAAGAAAAACAAACAAAAAGAAAGTAGAATGATTTGCTCAATGATTGAACATTCCAAAACTACCAACAAAGTGCTATTAACCACAATGGTGAATTTTTATAACAAATGTGAAGACTATGATAAGGCAATTGAAATTACTAGAAACGTTAGCAGTGATGGATTGGATACAACTTCATATAATTGTTTAATTCAATCCTATATTGGAAAAAGTGATTTAAATAGAGCAATAGAGATGCTTGCTGAAATGCAACAGCAAAATATTTCACCCGACTCGGCCACATTTACAATTATTTTAACTGCTTGTGCTGACAGTAAGAATTACGAACAAGGGTTGAAAGTACTTTCGCTTAAGAACAAAATCAAGCACATCACTATTAGGATGTTGAATGCAATGATTAATTTCTATAACAAATGTGAAAAATTTGATAAGGCCATTGAATTATTTGAGAGCGTTACAAAAGATAGAGTAGATACCACATCATATAATTGTGTAATTCAATCCTATATTGGAAAAGGTGATTTAAATGGAGCAATAGAGATACTAGCTGAAATGCAACATCTAAATATTTCACCCGACTCGGCCACATTGACAATTATTTTAACTGCTTGTGCTGACAGCAAGAATTATGAACAAGGATTGAAGGTGTTAAATATAATTGGAGAGAACAAGACATCAAATAATCATTCGATAACCTCAATGATTAATTTCTATAACAAATGTGAAAAATTTGATAAGGCCATTGAATTATTTGAGAGTGTTTCAAAAGATAGATTAGATACCACATCATCACAACTGTTTAATTCAATCCTATATTGGAAAAGGTGATTTAAATGGAGCAATAGAAATACTTGCTGAAATGCAACATCTAAATATTTCACCCGACTCTACAACGATGGCTATTATTTTAACTGCTTGTGCTGACAGCAAGAATTATGAGC
>NW_003163234.1:4156-5914 GCF_000004985.1 Naegleria gruberi | reverse complement strand
TTTCAATCAAAGAATCAATTTCTTGCATCAATTTGTTAGAAAGTTTCATTTTTCTTTCTCCTTTTAAAATCACAATGACAACAATACTACAATCGTAAATGCTGAGGATTCATACCGTTTCCTTCAAGTATTAAATGGATATCTTCTGGTGAGGAGTTCACACAAGTCAACAAGTTTCATTTCTCTCAAACGAAATGGCAACTGAGAATGATAGAATAAATCCTTCTGAAACATAGTATGCATACACCAACTCCAACGACTGAAAACTGATCCATTAATTGAATTGACAAATTCTTCAATCTATCGAAACAATACAAATCCAAAATCAATGCTCTTCTTCCTTAATAATCATTTGCTTCCGCTCTTTTATTTTGTAAAGGATCATGTTAAATCTTCATCAATATTTGTGTTCATTGTTTGAGAAAACAATTCGTTATTAATTTCAGAACGCAACTTTTTTTGATTAATCTCCCAGATGGAAACATTTTGAGGTGATTCAGTAGTTCTTAAATGTTCTAGGCATGCACTATAACATTTGCATAGGCAGGTTGAGTGGAAAATGACTTGGTTGTGGGATATTCTGTCTTTCACTTCATTTAGTAGTTCTATTGCTGTGGAAAGAGTTTGTTTTACAAATTCCAAAGAATCTGATGTTTCTACAACGTGAATACAGCAATCAGTGAACTCTGCCAATGGAAATTGAATTGTAGCATCCCTTTCGTCAAATGCTGAAACGAACGTGATATTAGCATTGTGCTTCCAGTAAACATATCTAAACATTTTAAAAGCATGTTCCAGAATGGTTGTCATTTGGGATTCAGCACATATTGAGGGCCGATATGCCCTTGCTAACATAACTAATTTGTAGAGTAGAGCAGGAATATGTGCAGATTGGGGTTGAAGGTAGTTTTCAAAGAAATAAATATTGCAATGAAGAGCTGCCAGAAAAAACTCTTGGGTGAGTGAAGGGAAACCAGTGTTGGAAGATGTCGTCTCTTCATATAAACGAGAAATAGTGTAAAAAACTGAGGAACTGGGATGATTCATCTTGAACTTGTTGAGATTTGAAACGAAATTAGTCCATTCCTTGAAAAACTCTGAAGACTTTTTACCACCAGTATCCTTCTCATTGTGAAAGAAAGCATTGGAAGTAATGGCCATTGTGATTTTATCTATAACATCCATAGACAAAGGATTTGGATACGTACAAAGAACAGAGCTCGTAGAAACAATGGCTGATTCGATATTGTCCAAATTGATGAGCGTTTCAATCTTGGATTTTTCTAATTCGCTTAATGGAAAAAAGGTTTCTAATTCTCCCTTATTTTCGTTGGTATTAGTTTTTAATAACTTAATAAATTGGCGACCATCAATAGGTGTTCTGCTTGATGATGAAAGCATTGGATACATTTTTTTCGGAAATAACAGTATTCATCATGAATTTATTTATTTCTAATTTATTTCATCTCTATTGAGATTACAAATTCAAGGCAATGCTAACAAGCTTGACAGCTTCCTCTGATTGTGGTAAACTAGTTACCAAAGCATTACTTGGTTGCATTTCATGACTCANATTATAAACACAACTCATTCCACAAAAATCAATTCCACATTCATTTCCAATTCGATTACAAGCCACAAAATATGGAAATTGCTCTTTGGTAGAAATCATGGGTTGTAATCTATCCAACCAATACTCGAGACAATCAGTTGAAAACCAATTACACATGAATACCAATACATCAGATCCAATTTCCT
>NW_003163234.1:2607-4106 GCF_000004985.1 Naegleria gruberi | reverse complement strand
AAATACTCTCCACCAGGACCAGATCTCTCACAGAATGGAAAGATATCCTCCCTATCTTTGAAAACATAGCCAGAGAGTGTCATTTCCGGAAAGACGAGAAAATCAATTAATTTCGAATCGAGTGGAGAAAGCATGTGTGAAATGTGTTCCTTGTTAATGTCTATTTGTTTGAATTTTATATCGCATTGACAAATGGCAACGTTTAGTGTGACTTTGTTGTTGCTGTTGGCACGATGCAGGGAAGTATCTGATGCTGACATTTTTTTTATTGTGAACTCCGGTTGAAACTCCTTGTTGGATCCTGAAATTGTGTGGAAAAGCATCCACCAATCTAATCTGCATTTTCAGGTTTTATCGTATTTTGATGTGTGGATTACGGTCATATTCAATGTTCAATTTTATATTCCTAGAGATATTTCAGTTGAACTGATTGAAATAAATTTATGTGAAGAGGTGTTGCTGAACAAACCATATGTCAAATAAGAGAAGAGTCAGTTTCATTGTAATGATGGCACCCACTACGATTTTCTGACATGTGTCCAAATAATTGTAGTACAATTACAACAGTATAATACAATTTACAAAAGTGAGTGACATACCTACCATTTATCTAATTTGCGGCCAATCATATCCAAATTTATTCTGTCAATTGTCCAAAACCTTACATCAAGGTATGAGATTGAAGTGTCATGGACAACGATAGTTCCAGCGTTTGTCCTTGTTCTGCAACATTCTATCCATTACAATATGCAGCTCTGGTGAACTTTCCACTGCGCCATTCTCGTGTCCATCCAACTTTCGAATAAAAACTGCTGCAAAATCTCACAAAATTTCACAACAAAAAAAAACAAAAACCAATCAATCATAAAAAGATGCCACAACAATTCCTCATTGTCCTCGAAAAATGTGTCGAACAAGATGACGGCAGCAATGAAATCTGGTCTCAATTCAAGTGCAGCGACTCTGTTTTCGAATATGTTTTTGGAATCGAATATCCAACAGGAACCACAGCCGGCGAAAGAATTGCCAGAATTCCAACCAGTGGCGCCAATTTAGATTTGTACGCTGGAATTGAGAGAATTTTCAATAAGAATGGACAAGTTGTCTCCAAACTTAAGGGAATTATGACAAATGGTTCTTGGACTTTATTCCAATTGTTGAGTGATAAGGGATTCAAGTTGGCTGAACAACGTAATTATGATGTTGTGCAATTTTGTTCAACTCTTAATGGAAGAAAGTTGGTTGAGAGAATTTTTGTTAGAGATTTGTAAATCAATGATGCAAAGAATAAATAGTTTAGTTTCGAATATTTGTGTTTTGTATTCTTGGTCACAATTTGGATAAAAAAATGTCATTAGAGGATGATGGAGAGAAGCAGATTTATTCTGTTTTTAATTTACCGGAAGTGGTTTCTAATGTTTTATTAAATTTATCTGCAAGGGAAAGAGCAAGGTTTCGTCTCATCAATTCGAATTGTGATCAAGTATACAAAATTGAAG
>NW_003163234.1:0-1214 GCF_000004985.1 Naegleria gruberi | reverse complement strand
CACTAAAATGAGATCAAATAAGGAATATTCATGACATTAAGTGAGAAAGATATGGAACTATTTCAATTTGCATCCGCTGATTTATTTGCCTAAATTTATTGTTGAAAAGTGAATCTGGTGTCATTCAAATTATTAATTGAAGAGTGAAAGATTAAGGGATTGAATGGCTACGACCATATCACGATGAACGCACCTCATCCCGTCCGATTTGAGAAGTTAAGCATCGTCGAGCCACATCAGTACTGAGGTTGGAGACAACTTGGGAACATGTGGTGCTGTAGTCTTTTTTATTCCCGTTCAGACTTAAACATCTTTTTCATTCTCCTTTAAACCTTCTTCCTTAATTAATTTTGGCTTTTGACATTTTTTACCTTGCAACTTGATTTCACTGCATCTTGCATGGCTCCATAAGAGGATAAAAAAAGAATAAAAATTAGCTGACATGAATTCAATATTAATAATTATTATATTTCATTAACGTAACGAAATTTCTATTTCAGTTTCCAAAAGCATTTAATTTGCTTTAAAATTACAATCAAATCATCTTTCATTCCTTCAATAATTCCAACTATTTTGAAACATTCTATTGGTATATGATTTTGTGTGAAACTTGGGGATGATTATCCCACAAATAACACATGTAATTCTCCCACATTCATATTACCAATGACATGCACACGATATAAAAAACTACGATAGTTGACAATGAGACAGGGCAAATACTGCCAATATCTCTGTGTGAAATTCCGATCAATACGGATATGCCTATTACAGTGAGTGGTGGGCACCAGTATCAGAGATATGTCACTCCTACGAAACCAAATAGGGACTTGAGAAAATTTAAATGTTGTCCTCCTCTCGGTATTAAACTTGTTAAGAATCATGATGTGTTGGCTTGTTGAGGTTCTTGGACCAGATGTTAGAATGTTGTCCGAGATTCAAGTCGCATTGAGCACAATGTCAGTGATGTGGAAAGATGTTTGATTAATAATACTACCAACTCATGTCTTTGAGATTTTGCTCCCCCTTGATTACTAGCATGAGCAATTATAATGAATGTGTCCTTAATATTTCTCATGTTCATGTTTACATGCATTCATATTTACATGTATTCAAGATGTGTTGAATGCATCCAACATCAACATGAGTTGTAACATGGCAATTATCACACATTTCGTTCCAGATAGAGAGGACTGTACAACGCAACATCTTTA
>NW_003163235.1:74585-79899 GCF_000004985.1 Naegleria gruberi | reverse complement strand
GTGGATCACCAAATGGACAATTAATTTCCAAATGATGAGTATGTTCATTTTCTAAATGTAAAGGTTCATTTCTAATAGTATCATCAAATGAAGATGACGTTTGACATGATTTTCTATATTTTAACCAAAAACCTCTATCAAAGGCTTTTAATAATTGACATTCTTCTGTTGATTCAAATGTTGAATCTACTTTAAAAAAATCATGTACAAATAAATCTAAATCTTTATGTGTAGGAAATGTATGTTTTTTATCAATTATTCTATTTATATTATTTTCTTTAAATAGTAAATTATATTTATCTCTAAATTCCTTATTTGTAGTAAATACTATATCTATTAATCCTTTATTAAATACTGATTCTAAATAATCTCCAATACTTGTATTTTCAAATTTTAAATCTTTAACTCCAATTTGTTGTAACATGTAAATTGTAAAGTCTTGACAATTTGCTACTTTTTTAGAATGTAATTTTTTATCATTAGTTACACTTCCATATGAATATTCTCTATTCCATTTTGATACTTCTTCACTTAACTATATTTAATTATTATTTAATTAATTAATTATTATTTAATTAATTATTTAATTATTTAATTATATTTTAATTATATTTTAATAAATAATTAATTAAAGTTATGAAATTATAAAAAATAAATTAATTAAAATATATTAAAAATTAAAAATTAAATTAAAAAAAAACATACTATTTTTAAACAATTTTCTAATTCATTTAAATATTCAATTTCCTTAACAGTAATTGCTAATAAACATGAAGTACCTTTAACATCACCTGTTTCACAATATTCACTTTTAACCCAATCAAATTTTAAATTAGAAATACTAAATGCAGTATGTACCCATCCAAATTGGGAAAATACATTTACAAATGAATTTACTGTACTTGCCATTTTACTTGCTAATTTAGGTTGATTTAAATCTGAAATTATTAATTTTACTTTTAAAGGTTTTTTAAATTTAATTTCATTAGATGGAATTTGTGAAAAATATTCTTCCATACTTGGAATTTCTTCTTCTTCATTATTTTCCATATTTGTTAAATTATTTTCCAAATCATTTAAATATTCTTGATAAATCATTTCCTTTACAAATTTTAATTGTACATTAAAATATTTATAAAAATGTAAAGGTGAACCAATTCTAATGGAATGTTTTTTCAAAGATATTTCATTGGGTGTTGCAATACTATTATTAGATTGATATCTTTTTTTAATCTTTTTATATAAATTATAAATTCCAATTTTATATTCTGGTGAAACTTGTGAAAAGGCTTCAATTTCTTTATACATTTCATCTACTTGTTGTAATAATTGTAAATGTTGTTGTGTTGATGATGTAATAACAGAGTTGTTGTTGTTGTTGTTGTTGTACTAGTAGTGGTTATTGTAGAGGATGATCTTTCTATGGAATTTTGTGTTTGTATTGGTATTGATGTTGTGATTGTTGATGATGTTATTGTATTGTTATTATTATTATTATTATTATTAGAAACATTATTAGAATCTAGGGATGATTGTTGATTATTATTATTAACATTTTTACTATTATTTACTTCATTATTGTTAGTATTAGTATTTTGTATTATTATTATTTGATGATTGTTTAGTTGTTGGAGATGATGGAGTTGATGATGTTGGTTGATTATTTGCTATACGTTGTCTATTCTTATTCTTCGTTGAATTGTTATTATTATTATTTGTTGAATTATTATTGTTATTATTGTTAGGTTCATATACTTCGTCTCCGTAGTAATTTTCTCTTTCTGATGAGAGTGTTCTTGATCTAACAACAAAAGCATTACCCATTTGATTTGTTATTAATTGATGATGATGATGTTTTTATTTGTTTTTTTATTCTTCTTCTTTTGATTAGTGACATGTAGTATTATTAATGAGTATGATGATTATAACGGACTATTTAAAGTTTCAATAACTTTATTGGGAAAGTTTGAAATTCATTAATGAACGGTTTGATGATAATAATAGTAAATTATTGCAGTATGATTTGATTATAATAATAATAATAATTTATTTGTTTATTTTGATGATGGATATATTGTACAATGAATTTAAATAGAGTATAATATTTTTAAATTATTTAAAATATTTACATTTTTGGTAATTTAATTTTACCTAATTTTTCTAATGATTTTAAATAATGTGCAATTCTATCATAGGCTTGTTCACTTTTATATTTTGGTTTATAATTTAAATATTTTTCAATATTTTTCAAATCAAAATCATCATATCTATTTAAATAAGTAACATCAATTACAAATTTAGTAACTAATGGATATAAATATAATTTTTTAATAAATTTAAATGGTAAAATTAAATTTAATAAATAAATTATATAATTATAAATAATAAAAAAATAACAAATTAAATACATGAATATAATTGGAATTTTTTGAGTATTATTTTCTGAATATTTTTCATCATTTTTAGTTAAACTTTTCATAATACCTCTCAAGGCTTTAAAATATAATTGTCCAAAATTATTTTCATGTACTGAAAATGTCATTCCTCTTACCATATTTGGATTATTTAAAAGTTGTTTAAATGCTAAAATATGAGCATGTGCAGCATTACCTGCATATAAAGAATGACCTTTTGCAGATATATCTAAATTAGTTCTATTTGATTGAATTAAATTTAAAGTATTTTGATCACCTTCACCATATATAGTCATACAAAGTGTTAATACGAGTGAATTTAATTTTTGATTTTCTTTAAATGGTCTTTCTATTACTAATTTATGTGCTTTTCTTTTTGTAATGATATAATTATATTCAACATTTAATGGTGTATTATTTGGAAAATTAATTTTTGAATTTAAAATTTCAAATTTTTCATTTTTTTCAATGATTTGAAATTCATCTTCACTTGTAAAATTTTTATTTTCTGAAAATGTTTTATAATAAACATTACCTGAACTAGTATATATAAAATTTTTAATATAATCAGAATATTTAAATGATAATGTTAATAATTGATTTGTAATTTGTACATTTAATATTTCCAAATCTGTCATTTGTGGTGACCATAATAATATTGCTGACATGACATGAAATATTGTTGTTAAATTTTTATATTCTGATATTAATTGCGAAAATAATTCATTTAATTTATTTTCATTACACATGTCAATTTGATAGAATTTTATCTTTTCCTTTTCAATTTCTAAACTTGGATATTTCCATATATTATTATTAGAATTAGAATTATTATTAGAATTATCATCATTATTAGATTCAATAGTAGTAGTATTATTAATAGTATTAGAATTATTGTAAACATGCCAGAAAGGAGTCCATTCACGTTGAACATCAAGTAAAATAATTTTATCAATATTTAATTCTTCATGATTTAATAATAATTCCTTTGTTAAGTGTTGGGCAATACAACCACATCCACCTGTTATTAAAACTGTATGTAATTGTTGTTGTTGTGAAGGAGATGACATTTTTTTTCTACTGATTTTGTTGGTTAACTCATCAATTTTCATTGTGAACTGATGATCCTCAAGTTCAATTGATCATCTCCAACTCGTCAAATATCTCTTTACAAAAATTGAAAATGATGATCAAAAGGCTGGAAGCGTGATCATCAGTGGAATGTTCAGAAGAAATTGTAGTTTCAATATGGTGATAAGGTAGGTTAAAATATTAAGAAGAATCCAATAACCTTTAACTGAAATGCAGACAAAATTGCATTTTATTGCAGTAGAGCAAAATTAAAGATGTAATCAGTATCTTGCTGGCTTAACATAAATTGTAATGTTTATTAATGTCCCTTGTATCTTGCTTTCCTTAAAACTCTATCGCTTTATTGTTTTTCTGTGCATTTTTTATTATTTCAAAGTATTTCTTGGATTCATTTCTGTCCTTCTCTGTTCTGTTTTTCCTTCCACGCGTGTTGTAAAAATTCTTCCACATTCAATATTTTGTACGTTATTGTTCGTTGAGTCAAGTTGGTGTTATCATCCATGACTGTTGGGTTCTTGTTTTTTTGAATTTTTCTTTAGAATTTTAAAATAGGTTTCAAATTAACATGCAGCAAGCATGCATTGTTTTAAAATCTTTGGACCCCAAAAAATCCAATAGTGATTAGCTAACTAATTGAATAAACTTAATTTTTATTTAAATGATGATCATCAGTTGGTGGAATGTGTCTCCGTATCAATAGATTTAAAATTTCTTATTCAAAGTGTTCAGTAAAATCGGATAGATTTAATAAGGTGATAAGGTATGATTAAAAAGGAGTAATTGAATCATGTATTAATAAGGATTCAAGACCTCTCAATATGTACACATCATTATCCTCTCCACCAACTAGACATTCTCTTTAAAATCTTATTACCAATTGATAATTCTTCATCAATATCATAACACTTTGCATTAATATCTTTAATTCTTTGTGATTGTGATTTTACTTCGGCTGAGGTAGCAATGGCTTGTTCTTCAATTTCATTCAGGATTCGATCACATTCGTCGAGAGTATTTTGACTTTGTTGAAGAATGTTTGTACTATTTTCGAGTCTTGCTCTGTGTTGTTGAGAAATATCACTGTTCATGATGATGATTTTGTTTAGTGATGGCTTCTTGTTGTTGTTACCAATAAATTATTTTAAAGCTGTAATAAAAATAGAAAAAGAACGTTGAAGTTCTAAATTCCAACGTTTAAATGACACCAAATAATGTCTCATCATAAAGATTATCAAAGAAGAAAGAATACACGAAAATTTCATCCAGCTGGTTGCAATGGGGTCATGAAATCCTTAATGTATGTATGTGGAAAGTTACAAACCCAAATTGAAGACCAACAAAATGAACTTGATTCTTCGTCTATATTAAGATGACTTCTAAATTTGAAACGGATTGAGGTTTCCCACCAGAAACGTTACTTTTTAAAAAAGCCTTGTTTGCGGTTAAGGATGTAAAATAAACATCCTCAATAAAAAATTATAAAGGAATAAAAAACGCACAAACTCTATGAATAGGCCCAACGACGCTCTTCCCACATCGACAGAGATGATGGAAGAGTCGTATAATAATTACACTGGCAAGGCTTCAAACAACAACAACAATAATTCTAACAATAATCAAATGGTTCCAACAAACAGCCTTAATTCTCCCCATACAACTACTCAACATTACACAAAATATAACAATTATAATAATAAGAATGGTCAAATAGCTACATATCGGAATGTTAGTGTTAGTAATAGTTATAGTGGAAATCCAAACAATAACACTACAACTTCTACAATGGCAGCTCAAAGTAGAATATCCAT
>NW_003163235.1:5903-74535 GCF_000004985.1 Naegleria gruberi | reverse complement strand
TCATCATCTTCACCGTCCACAGCTATAATTGCATCCTCCTCACAACAGCAAGGTTCTTATGAAAAGAGTTCAAAGACTACAACCACTACTACCTACAAGACAACNACAAGAAGAACCTACCGACAACATTATGAACACTCATCTTCTTCAGTACAAGGCGCTTCATCCTCAACTGCTACTGCTGCTATTACCTCAGCTGCTTTAACATCTACGGCTAATTCACCACCTCGATTATTAGTTACACATGCTTCATCTAATAATGTTACTCCTAATAATAATTCAAGTATGAGATCAGAGAACTCTGAATGTGTTGATGTTTTCAAGTCCATTGAAATGGATACAAAGTATACCACAAAGAAGATGAAGTTTATTTTATATTTGATCTATTACTATGTCTACAACTACTTTTTAAGATACCTTATTATTTTCCATATCATGTAAGTTTTATTGTTGATAATATTCCTTAATAACTTTATAATCATTTATTTATTACTACTAATAACAATTATGTGTGTAACATTTCAACAGTCCAAGATCATGGTTCAATCCAGTCTATTTTGATAGAGAAAGAATAGTAAGAACACATTCAAATGTTGAACAGAATAATCATCAAAGATTAATAACCAACAATCCAAAACATAGCGCCTCTCTCAATGCCACAACACATCCTTATAAGGAGCTCAAAACCAAGTATAAATATTATTACCCTAACAATGAAATCTCCAACTCTAAGTATACACTATTTACCTTCATACCACATAATATCACTACACAATTCCTTACTTCTAACATGAATAGGTACTTTTTAGCTATTGCTTGTTTACAATTATGGAGTGAAGTATCACCTGTTAATCCTATTACTACTTGGGCTCCACTCATTGTTGCTCTTCTCATTACAGCTGTTAAGGCATTATATGATGATTTGAAGAGATTCTACAATGATTACAAGTCTAATTTTAAAACATTTACTGTTGTTAATAGAAAGTATCTTAATACATCATCTATTAATAATTCAAGACAAGATGATTTCCTTATAAAGATTAAATCTAAGGATATTAAGGTTGGTGATATTATTAAACTTGAAGAGAATGATGAAATACCAGCAGATTGTGTACTCATTCAATCAGCGAATGAAAATGGCATATCCTATGTTACTACAGCAAACATGGATGGTGAAGTTGATTTAAAGTTAAAACAAGCACCAAGAGATTTAATACCATATTCGCATGATAAGTTCCTTCTCACATGTCCAATGTTTGTTAAATGTGCTCAACCTAATAGAGATATGTATACATTTGATAGTACCATGTTTTTATATGACTATAGCACATTCCCAAATAATAGTCGTAGCAATAATGCTGATACTTGTGAAGAGAAAATGAGCAATCATAGTTTGTCAATATCAGAAGCAGCTAAGAATTCATCCAATCATTTAAAGATTGTTTCATTGAGTGCTGAACAACTTCTTTGTCAATCATGTCATTTAAAGAATGTTTCATTCAGTTATGGTTTAGTTGTTTATACAGGAAATGAAACAAAATCAGGTATGAATAAGACTAAGGCACCTAATAAGAAGGCTCAATCTGATTACAAGATTGATAAGATGTCAATTGCTATATTTTTCATTCAAATTGCTATTGCTATAATTGGTGGTGTTTTAGGTATTTTATCAAATGAAAAGTTATTGAAAGGAAGAAGTTGGTATTTGGCTATTAAGGAAGGTTCAATTTTAGATCCATTTGTTGTTATGCCAATTAGATTCTTCCTCTTAACAACTTATATGATTCCAATTTCCCTCAAAATTACAATTGACTTTATGAAGATTATTTTCTCATTATTTATTGAATGGGATTTAACTTTATACGATCCAAAGAAGGATTGGCCATGTATTGTATCAAATAGTGATATTTGTGAAGACTTGGGTCAAGTTAATTATATTCTATCAGATAAAACTGGTACATTAACAGAAAATAGAATGATATTTAAGAAATGTTCTGTTTATGGTCAAGTTTATGACTTTGATGATAGTGGAAATGATGCAGTTAGAAGTTTTATAAGATCTGTTAAAACACTTCATTCATATCAACAAAATAATGATTTTTATGAAAGATATTATTTAGATGATAGAAGTGAATTACGACCATTTTTAGTTACTCAATTCTTTACAGCACTTTCACTTTGTCATACATGTAAAAGAGAAGGTAATGAATATAAGAGTATTAGTCCAGATGAAGAATGTTTGGTAAAAGCATGTCAAACAGTTGGTATTGAAGTTTATGAAACTCAACATGATTTTTATTCATTGAAATATAATTTAATGGATCCAAATGGTGGTTCAACTAATGGATCAGTTACAAATTCTAATATTCAATATAATACTCTTATAAATGAAATGAACAGTGCTAGAAGTGGTAATAAGAGTGCACGTAGTTATTCATATAATCATACAAATTCTGGAAATGTTTCAGTGAGTCAAATTATACCTTTGATTGATAGTGCAATTGATTCTGAAAATAATACTGAAAAGTATGATTTATTACATGTATTTAAATTTACATCTGATAGAAAGAGAATGAGTGTTATTGTAAGAGATGTTCATACTGATAAGGTTATACTTTATTGTAAAGGTGCAGATGATATGATGTTATCTTTGATGAAAAATGATTTTTGTTCAAGTGATTTGAATCAAACTTCAAAGAATCAAATTAATGAATTTTCAAAAACTGGTTTAAGAACTTTACTTGTTGGTTTTAAATATATTGAACCACAAGAATATAAAATTTTTGAAGATAAATTGAGAGTTGTTAGCACTTTATCAGAAGGAAGAGAAGCTGAATTATCAAAACTTTATTCAAATATTGAATCAAATTTAACTTATTTAGGAATAACAGCTATTGAAGATGAATTACAAGAACAAGTTCCACAAACAATTAAGAAATTAAGGCAAGCAGGAATTAACATGTGGATGTTAACTGGTGATAAACAAGAAACTGCTCAACAAATTGCACTTTCATGTCAATTAATTGATGGATTGAATTCACTTCATGAAATTAGTGGTCAATCAACAGCTAATTTGAATGAATGTTTAGTTAACATTTTAAAATTAGTTAAAATTCAAGATAATTACTCTGTAATTGTTAATGGTTTTACACTTTCATTAATAATGCATCCTCAACATGATAAGAAGGAAGTTGAACAAATTGATATGGCACTTTTTGAAAAGATTTTAATGAATGCAAAAAGTGTAATTTGTTGTAGAGTTACACCAGGTCAAAAAGCAGATATTGTTTCACTTGTTATTAATCATGATAAGAGAGCTATTAAGAGAGAGGAAAATATGTTTAAGAGATTTCTTCACATGTTAAATTTATATTTATTTAAGAGAAGTGTAATTGCATTAGCTATTGGTGATGGTCAAAATGATATTCCAATGATTCAAAAAGCTCATGTTGGTGTTGGTATTGCTGGTAATGAAGGTTTACAAGCTGCAAGATCTGCTGATTTTGCTGTTGGTAAATTTAGACATATTATACCATTGTTATTTAAACATGGTCATTTATCATATCACAGAACTTCAATGATTTCACAATTCTCTTTTTATAAGAATGTTTTATTGGCTTTGATTCAAGTTTTATTTAACATTTTTACTGGTTTTAGTGGTATTTCTATTTACAATGAGTTGTCTCTTGCTCTTTATAACTTTGTATTTACTGGTATATTTATATTTACATATGTTTTTGATTTTAATTCAAGAATGGATGATTTAATTACAAATCCAGCTTTATATAAGTCTTGTCAAAAGTCTAAAAGTCTAAACCCAAGAACATTTTTAACTTGGATTGGTATTGGCTTTTTACATGCTGGTATTATTTTATCATTCACTTGGTTAGCATTCAATGATAATAATTCATTTATCAGACAATCAATAGATAAGGATTATATGGGACATGTTCTCTATTCTAGTGTTTTATGGACTTCAGTTTTATCATTCCTAACGTATTCAAATTCATTTAATATTATTAATATGGGTGTTATTATTGTAACTTTGATTGGTTACTATTGTTATTTGGCTGTTTATGGAAATGCGGGAGCATTCTTGGGTATTACATCACCAATTCTTAGTGCTGTTCCTGGTGGTAAATATACCTATGGTGTTTTTAATCAAATGATGATGGATCCAACCAATTATTTAATTGTTCTTTTGAATTCTGTTGCATGTTGGGTTTCCATTTTAGCAATTAGAGGTATTGAAAAGTTAATTGAAGGTTATCCATTAACATCATCAAATTTAATTGGAATGATTACTGGAATAACATCTCATACTCATGGAGCAACTGAAATTAAAGTTGTTAAGAGAAACCAAATTGTTAATTCAAGATAAATTAATTTTTATAATATATCGCTTGTTTTTTCTTAATTTTATTAAGATTCAAAGGTATTGAAAGAACAGTAGTATTTTAAAATCAAAAATGGAAAGTTATTATTTACAAATTTAAGCTCGCACTGTATTACCATGACTTGATGATATTTGCCTCTTTGGTACATCCCTCTTTACAACTTGTTCATTTGTTGATTGCATTCTTTTCTTTTCCTTCTTTTCCTTCTTTTCCTTCTCCTTCCTCTCCTTCTTTTCCCTCTTTTCCTTCTCTTCTTCTTCCTGATTATTTATAGAATGGAATCCTTCATTCTTAATTTTTAACAAAGTTTGTTCCATATATTTTGCGTCCAATGTCGTTGAGGACAGCAAATCTAACAGAATTTCATTCTTTAATTTAAGTAATCTATTCTCGTCTTCTAACTCTTCCATTCTCTCCTTAATATTTTGAAGATCTGTGTGATCCAGTTTTATATATTCTCCTTGTCCTATTTCTCCCATATATTCTAACGATCCAGTATCTGGATTAACCTTTATCATCATCTTCCCCAGAGTACATTCTATTGGCGTTTTTCTATTCGGGAGTGAATCAGTTTGCAATCCCGTCTTTGAGGGCTTTCCTGCGAGATATCTTCTAAGCTTTGTCCATGAAGATGACATTGTGTTGTGTGTTCTATTTTTTTTAAAATGTTATTTTTGATTTTTTTCAAGGTCCATTTTAACGTAGACTTGAAGGCGGGAAATTGCGTTAACGGTCAGTGTAGTCTTGATTGAGAATGATTCAATAAGGTCTTGAAATGGCGGGAAATAATTCATCGAGAAGTTGCAGGAAATCACCACTAATCATTAAGTTACATATTTGACATTTATGATGGACCATTCAACATCATTATTTGTAAATTTGTTTAAGATTTGGATTCGAAAATTATCAAAATAAAGCATTGAATGTTGAACACGAACTAAAAATAAATTAATTATTTTAAAAAAAATGTCCAACCACCAACAACGAGATAGTTATCACTCATCACATCACCACAACGATCATAGAGGCTATAGACGAGAGGGATCTTCAAATTATTCTAGTGAGGGAAGTAGACATCCATCATCCTTTAATAATAACAATTTCGGCCCACCTTCTTCATCATATCGTTCATCCCGAAATGATGATCATCAATACCGCTATAACGATAACAACAGGCAGTACAATAGATCAGATGATAGAAGTAATAATTTAAAAAGATCATATGATGATTATAAACAAGAAACAAACAAGACTTCAGAGTCATCAAACAATACAAACCCTCAACTAAATACAACAGCTACTACCACCACCACTTCATCTAATAATACAAAACCAACTACAACAACAACAACAACATCCGATACTACCAATACAACAACAACAACAAGTGATGAAAATGAAAAGAAAAAGGCTAGACTCGAAGCTTGGAAAAAGAAGAAAGAAATGGGAGCTCTTCAAAAATTGGAGGAAGAAAAGAAACAAAAAGTTCCTGTTCCACCACCAAAGCCAGTGAAGAAACCTCTCTCTTTTGGAACTAAAAAAACTGTAAATAATAACATCAAAATAAGTGTTCTTAATATGGACGATGATGAAGAAGAAACAACAACAAAACAAACTAATTCGTTGAGTTTTTTGGAAGAAGAAGAGAATGTAAATACTAACATGTCTGATGATGAAGATGATGATCTTGAAAAATACATGTCAAGTATTCACAGTGAATTAAAACAATCAGAGAAACCAAAAGAAATTGATAACGGTACGTTAAGTAATGAAAATACCGACCTGAATTCTTCTGAAATTAGAAATCAAAAAGGACAAGTTTTATTCTCTGATGACACTGATGATGTCGATTTAGATAGTTACTTTATTGCAAAAGATGATATTACCAATAGAAATTTGGAGGGATTATCTGAATTCCAAAAGCAATCAAAGAAAGATTTAAAACAAGTTGATCATTCAAAAATGGAATATCTACCATTTAGAAAGAATTTCTTCATAGTTCCTCGTGAATATGCTAATATGAGTGAAAATGATATTGCAGAACTTCGTAAGGAAATGGGTAATATCAAAGTACACGGTCATGATATTCCTCCTCCAGTTAAAACATGGACTCAATGCGGTTTGAATGATACTATATTGGGAGTATTGGAAACACATGGTTATACTAAACCATTTGCTATTCAATCACAGGCATTGCCATGTATTATGAGTGGAAGAAATATTATTGGTATCGCTAAAACAGGTAGTGGAAAAACATTAGCATTTGTTTTACCAATGTTGAGACATGTTTTAGATCAACCTCCACTCAAAACTGTAGATGGTCCAATAGGAATTGTGATGGCTCCAACAAGAGAATTGGCTATGCAAATTCATTCAGATATTGAAAAATTCTCAGCACCACTCATGCTTAAAACAGCTTGTGTTTATGGAGGAGCTGGTATTGCTGAACAAATTGCATTATTGAAGAATGGTGCTCACATTATTGTGTGCACTCCAGGAAGACTCATTGACTTGTTGTGCGCCAATAGAGGTAGAGTAACAAATTTAACTCGAGTCAGTTTGGATCTAGCATTCTTATTTTTGTTGATACACAAAATGGCGTTGGAGACTTGTATAAGGATTTAGTATCAGCAGGTTACAGAGAAAATGTTTGTACTCTGGATGGTAGTATGGAACAAATAGAAAGAGATTGCACTATTTCTGATTTTAAATCACAAAAGTTTAATATTATGGTTGGTACCAGTGTTTGTTCAAGAGGTTTAGATGTTCCAAGTATTAGACTTGTTGTTAACTATAATTGTCCAGATCACTACGAAGATTATATTCACAAAGTAGGTAGAACAGGCAGAGCTGGAAAGAAAGGAGTTGCCTATACCTTTATTTCTACTGATGAAGAGAAATATGCTCCTGATTTGGTTAAAGCTCTCAAACAATCTAATAATCCTGTACCTGAAGATTTACAAAAACTTTGTGATAATTATCTTACAAAGAGGAATTTAGGTCTAGTACAAGGTCAAAAGAAGAATGCACTTCCTGGTTTTGTAGGTACAGGTTACAAATTTGATGAAAAGGAGGAAAAACAAAAGATGGAAGAAAAGAAACAGATGGCATTCTCTTATGCTCTTACTAATAACGATGATACTATACTGGATCAAATTGATATTCAAGAAGTTGATGAGACCAAAAAGAAGGATAAATCTCAAAAGAAAAAATCAAAGAAAGAAGAAACTGTTGTTGATAGAGCAACTAAGGCTGCTGATGCTGTTTATAAGGATATTGAAAAGGATGATACTATTACAGAAGAAGAGAAGGCAATTCAAAGAGCTCAACTCTTTGCTGCTGCCCTCACTGTACATACATCAATATCTGAAAAACAAAAAGAAAAAGAGCTTTCTCAAATGATTTTGGCTGGAGTTGTAAATATCAATGGTCTTTTCCGAACTGAAGTTGAAATTAATGATTGGCCAAGAGGACCTCGTTCTGAAGTTCTCAAAAAGGATAGCCTTCATAGTATCCAACATTTCACCAACACAAAGATTCAAATTAAAGGCACTTACATTCCACCTGAAACAAAACCACAGAAAGGAGAAAGAAAGCAATATTTGATTGTAGAAGGTGCTGATGAAGGATCAGTTCATCAAGCCAGAACTCAGATATTGAGTGTTCTAGGAGAAAGTGCTTCGGCATTAGGAGACAAACGAGTTACAGGAAGATTCCAAATTGTATAGAATTCAATAAATAAATTATTTATTCAAACTTTCTTCTCTTTTGGAATTCTTCCATTTCTAAAATCTTTCTCTTAAGGAAAGATACATCATTTTCAAGTTCCTTAACTCTAGAAGCAACAGTCCTCAATAATTCACGTTCTTCCTTAATAGCCTTTTGAATAGCTTCTCTGTCTTCATCAGTTTTACAACATTGACTAGCAGTCTTTCCTTGTCTGTTCACATACTCGTGAGCAATACCTTCTTGGATAAGAATAGCAAGAGTTTTTGTCTTTGATTTTTCGCAAGCATAGTGAAGTGCTGTGTTTCCAAAGGTATCTTGAGTATTAATAATACTATCCAAAATATTTAAATCCTTGCATTTTTGGAGATAATATTCCATCATGTCATCAGAAGCTTCCATAGCAATAGCATGAATCAAGGATCTTTTGAATGCTCTTTCATTAATGGCTCTCAACTGTGATTTCAAAACCTCAGCTCCATTAGGAATATTAGTTTCAATATAATTACAAATCCACTTGAAGCCATTCAAATCATTGGCAATGCATGACCAATAAATTGGATGGTACTTTTCATCAGGGACTTCAAATGAGAATTTCTTAATAAGTACTTCCATCAATGGAATATTTTTCTTATAGGCTGCCAAACTAAGAGCATTCATTGGATGATAGATACTTGATTTATCCTTAACCATGCATTTGTGTTTTCTTAAAAGGAATCTTTGTGACAAATGAGCATCATCTACAACCCAGTCAATAATCTTTTGACTGTTATGCCAAATAGCTAAATAGAAAGCATTCCATTTTCTCTTAACCTCATCTGATAACCTTTCTTCAACAATATTAACACTTGAAGCATTGTTTGTCATTACCAAATTATTTAAGTGACACAAGTGCTTGGCAATTTCTACTTGATCTGTCATACAAGCCATATGGAATGCATTTTGTTTAAATTGATTTGTGGATGAAATTGAGGCACCAATAGAAACTAACCAATCCAAAATGGATACATTAGGGAAAAGTCTTACACTGTTAACAAAAATATTTTTCAAACCTTCTGAAATAGAACTTTCTGCAGACTTGAATTCAGTAACTTCTATTTTAGAAATACTTTTCTTTTGTCTTTCAATAAAATAGTTTCTTACAATTAAATATTGTCTAACAACATATCCAATAATTGGATCATTCATAAAATGAACATCAGATGGAGAAGCATCTTTAACAGAGTCAAAAACAGTCTTAAAACGTCTATAAAGACAATCAAAAACAGAGACTGATGTTTCCTTTTCATTCTTGGTTTTTCCTTGAGCAGATTGTGGAGGAACAGGGAATTTAGTTTGCACAAAGAAATTAGCAGGGAATTGAGAAAGTAAATGTGAAATCTTTGCATAATTCTCACTGTCAATAGCAACCTTCATTTCTCTAATAATTTGTTTAGGGAAATATAAATCATTAATGGAAAATCTTAAATGTGCATTTTGGTTCAAAAATTCTTGAATTTGATTTTTAAGTTCAACATCTTCAACAAGTGCCTTGTCAGAAACTACTTGATTCGTTAAAGGATCTGTTAATTGTTGTTGTTTTGAACTTAATGTTTTCCACCATTGATCAATGCTCTCTCTTTCATATACCTTACCATACATATTTCTTACAGGAGAAAACATAATTAATTTAGTGATTGGACAAATAAAATTGTGAGGAATTTCACAATTTTCTGTTGTAATAGTTGGAGGAATAATGTCATGCTTAGAAAGATCAAAGAGCTCCTTTTCTTCTGGTTTTGGTGAAACTAGTTGTTGTAACGGTTGTTCATCTAAATTAGCAA
This sequence comes from Naegleria gruberi, assembly GCF_000004985.1. Taxonomy (NCBI): domain Eukaryota; phylum Heterolobosea; class Eutetramitea; order Acrasida; family Naegleriidae; genus Naegleria; species Naegleria gruberi. The sequence goes on along the minus strand of NW_003163235.1, from coordinate 64,589 downwards.
CATTAATTGATTCGTGCGAATTGTTGTTATTATTATTATTAATGGAAAAAGGAGCATTATTACTATTAATGGCTGCAAGCATACCAATGACCGATGGAGGATGCGATGCCAAAGTTCTCAGGTAAAGCGAAGAAATGTCTGTCACGGTTGTTGGTAATCTTGAGGGATATGTTGAAGGGAGGAAAGGGAAAAAACTATCCCTTGAATTCATTGGATCAACATTTTGAGGTGATACAGAAGATGATCCATTTGCGTCTTCCATTAATTCTGTAGAAACGCTAGTTGGACTATCTTGATTTGTCATCAACGAAGAAGGACTAGAATTGTTAGTTGGCATATTAGTAGGGTAAAAGGGAGAGAACGGAAGGGTTTAGTTAAATTATTTGGTGTTGTTGTTGTATTAATTGTCATCATGGTAGTTGGTGAGTTGTTATTATTAATTAACGTCGAATGTTCCACAAGAGGATTAGTGCCATTATTTGAATCATCATTCATTGCATCATGAAGACTATTTTCATCCAAACTTGACACTACCATCATGTTGTTAGTAGATGTTGAATTATCTATATTATTAGACTCTTCTAAATCAATGCTATTATCATCATCATCTGATATAAAATTTTGTTCATGTTGTTGATTGTTGTTGTTATTATTATTTTCATTATTTTGGGAATTACGGATCATATTGAAAGGAAGTTGTCGAATTGGAAAGCAGTTGTGTGTGTTCAAAAAACAGCGGTTAACAAAAAACTGGTGAGAGGAGTTAAAGCAGCTGCAATTTTTTTCTTAGAGTCTAATTTAAAAATACACCACACAAAATGCTTTTTCAGATGGAAGGGAATAACTTGCGAAAATACTCAAGATTCATTCCTCTAAGGAGCTTCCTTGGTTCATTGTTGGGCGTAAAAAAAAACACCACTGAACATGGAGTGAAGAGATGATGACTTGGCAATTTTGGTTATTGGATTCTAACAGCAAAGAAATTTCAAGGCTGCACAACAGAGCAGTTGTAAATGGCGCCATTACGAATAATGGGAGATGATCATCGAAAAATTCAGTATCATCATACACGTTTTGGGAATGTTGAGTTCATCATGATGATGATTTATGAAATTGTATAATACCTAATGATTGGTGGTGAATCAGATCTGAACTGAAATGAACTCCTTTGATACCCTTTCCACTAAAGAAAAGGAAATCATTTACAAAGACGTCCCAATATATTATTACATGATCTACAATTAGATGATACTCTTTTCATCTTTAAATTCTTTATTGTAAGATTTGTTAATGTTGACATAGTAGTATTTTAATATGAGAAAGTTAATATACTAAAAGATAATAGCTGTTATTGCAATAAGGTGGGATAGACTTGGAGTTTCTCTGTGTATGACATCTTGGTCAAATTCGAATCTTTTCTAGTAATTAATTGCAAAACTAAAAAAAATAGATAATTCACTACCTTCCAATAGTATCTTTCAGAGAAGAAAAATTCATTCTTGACTTGTGCTAAGTTTTGCTTTACAATCCGAAAATTCAATTGGCAAAAGTAGTGTGTGAATATTAATAATGGCAACAAATGCACAATTGTTTAATCCTAGGAGTATTTTTGTTTCATCAAGTAATGATGAAGTTTATATTGCTGATACTGGTAATCACACAGTTAGAAAGATATTGGAAAATGGAAATATTGTAACAATAGCAGGAAATGGACAACAAGGATATAGTGGTGATAATGGTCTTGCAGTAAATGCACAACTTGTTAGTCCATCATATGTTTTTGTTTCATCAAAGAATGAAGTTTATATTGCTGATTATCAAAATAACAGAATTAGAAAAATATTGGAAAATGGAAACATTATAACAATAGCAGGAAATGGACAACAAGGATATAATGGTGATAATGGTCTTGCAGTAAATGCACAACTGGCTAGTCCATCGAGTGTTTGTGTTTCACTAAAGAATGAAGTTTATATTGCTGATTCTGGTAATCACTCAATTAGAAAAATATTGGAAAATGGAAATATTGTAACAATAGCAGGAAATGGACAACAAGGATATAATGGTGATAATGGTCCTGCAGTAAATGCACCACTCTTTGATCCATCAAGCGTTTTTGTTACGCCAAATGATGAAGTTTATATTGCTGATACTGGTAATCACAGAATTAGAAAAATATTAAGAAACGGAAATATTATAACAATAGCTGGAAATGGACAACAAGGATATAGTGGTGATAATGGTCCTGCAGTAAATGCAAAGTTGTCTAGTCCAGTAGATGTTTTTGTTTCATCAAAGAATGAAGTTTATATTGCTGATTACCAAAATACCAGAATTAGAAAAATATTGGAAAATGGAAACATTATAACGATAGCAGGAAATGGAAAATTAGGATATGGTGGTGATAATGGTCTTGCAGTAAATGCAAAATTGTATAGTCCAGTAGGTGTTTTTGTTTCCCAAGATAATGAAGTTTATATTGCTGATTATCAAAATAACAGAATTAGAAAAATATTGGAAAATGGAAATATTATAACAATAGCTGGAAATGGAGAATTAGGATATGATGGTGATTCAGTATTTGATTTTTCAAAATATCCACACATTGGCCCTATATATTCTTCCACGTATGGCAAAGCCAAGTTGAAAAAACATTCAAGAGATTTATTGTTTAATTCATCAATTTATGCATTCATTCCTCTCGTTGAAATGGTATCACCACTATTTTGTAAATATATTTTAAAGAATGAATCACTAATTTCATCAATGAATTCAATTCAACAAGAAATTATTCAAAAATTAATTGACTCTTTAATTTATAATAATGAAATTCAATTGAAATTTAACAATGATGAAATATTGGATGTTTTATTCATTTTAGGATTTTTCAAGAATAATGAATTTATTCAATTGAAAAAATTATGCACAACTCAATTTATTCAATCACTTACTATTCAAAATCTTTCATTTAAATGGGAACAAATTGAAATTTATCTTTCTCAATGTAGTGATTTTCATTTAGAAAATTATATTCTTGAATATTTGAATAATTATTGTGTTGAATTTGCTGCCATTCAAATGAAAACTCCAGGAGGAGTCAATAGTTTGCCAAATCTTCCAATCATTGTGAAAAATGCTGCTAACATCTTGTCAAAACACTCACTGTCCCAACCAAATTATATAATTATTGATGAAGCAGTAGAAATAGAATTGATGGATATTGGTAAATTATATAACGATAAGAAAACGAGTGATTTGAAAATTCAAATTGATGAAGATAATTACTTGTATTGCCACAAAACAATTTTAAGCTCTTCAAGTACATTATTTAATGCCATGTTTGACAGTGGATCAACATTTACCGATCTCAGTAATGATATTTTTATTCCAGATTCTTCAGATGATTTTGAATTTTTGGAAATTATCATCAAGACATGTTATGAAACTCCAGTTCAAGATGTTAAATACGAAAAGTTGCTTCGTCTTCTTGATATGGCCATGAAACATGAAATGGAATATTTAGTTAAATATTGTAAGAATGAATTATCAATTTCCATTGATAATTATATAGATATTGTTTCAGCTTGTGAAAATTATATTGGTTTGCAATGTTTTGAGGGTTTTTATAATGAATTGATTACATTTGGAATTAAGCACAGAAGACAACTCTTTCCTGATTGTGAGACAATTTTAAAATTACCTCCAAAACTTTTGCCATTGTTTTTTTTAAAGTTTGCCCAAGAATTTTTATAAATGTACGATGGTCAATTATTTTAGTCCAAGGCTTTTAGGCACCATAAATAGTAGTATCAATAAAAGCATTTGTATTTAGTATGAACAACCCTATGACAACATTGAGTAATGAAATGATGACCTCTAAATAAAAGAATGACAAGTCTAAATTGATTGTGTTTAATGGATTTCACTTCCATCAGGTAATTCACATTTAATTATTGAGCCATCCAAAAGAGTAAGAGTAGTTCCTGAAACACTTGGTTGACCATTAATAACTTTCAATTCCTTAACAATCTTTTCCCATTGATTTGGAGAACATCTATCTTCAATACTTTGTACATATGGTTCAATAATATTAACATCTGTTGACAAAACAACTCTGTCACCAACTTGAGCATTTGGTGATGGATCCAAAATTTTAACATTATTTTCATCACCAACTGCTGTTCCAGCAAGAATCATTGCTTCACTCAAAACACCAGCAAGTTTCTTAGGCTTTAAATTAACGATGGAAATTAATTTTCTATTTAACAATTCCGTTTCAGTGTAGAATTTACGAAGACCTGCAACGAGTCCCTTCTTTTCATCACCTCCAATATTTAAAGTAATCTTGTAGAGTTTTTCAGATTCTGGATGTTTTTCGATGGATTCTACTTGAGCAACAACAAGGAAAGTTTGATGGAATGGATGAGTTGGTTTAGCAGCAGCCTTCTTTGGTGGTTGTTGTTGTTTAGGCTTTTGTTCCTTCTTTTGTTGAACCTTCTTTTCGGAAGATTTTGATGATGTAATTGGTTGATTATTTTGCAATTTATTGGCCAAATCATCTATCATTGCCAATGACTTGGTGAAGAGAGGAGTGATTGGAATTTCATTCATAGCAGACATTTTTTTTTAAATTTATAATTTTAAATTATAAATTCATAATTAGTTTTAGCTATGTTTTTAGATTTGAAAATCTCCTCATGAACAGAGAGACTTTCAAGATTTTTCAAATCTAAAAACCAATAAATACGAATACCGTACCACTTTCTCAACTTTATCACATTTCTAACATCTCAGCTTAGTTCATGGAGGTTTTGATGTAGCATTGTTGTAAGAGGACCTAACAAAACAATGTCAAATAAAGTCGTTTTGAAGATATAAAGAATTGGGATTCTCATCAAAACAGAAGCAATCTTTAAGCCTTAATCATTGTGGATTGATACCTGAATATGTGATAAATATGAGTATGTTAAAAATCTCTACTCAAAATTTGTGAGGCTATTGTGCTTTCAATTTTTTCTAATTTGTGGTCAATATATGACTTAATCGGTTTGTCTTTCCATGCAATTTCTTTCCAATTTGATAATATTTTGTAACCCAAACTTTGCATTTCATTCTTGTTAATTGTAATGATACGTAAATTGATTGGATGATATTTTCTTAATAACTCAATCTCTTCGTAGTTTTTGAATCCACAATCCAATTCAACCAGTTGTTTAAAGTTGGAGCTCAGATTCTCGAAAAATTCTTGTGGATATGCATGATCATATCTAATTCCCAAATATTTCAACATTGCAAACACATTTGATTTGGTCAAATTAATCAGATCAGTTTCATTGTCTATGATTACACGTAATATCTTTAAATTATTCAAATCTTCAATTTGAGCCAAGTTACAAATAAATGAGCTTCTACATCCACAAATCAATAATGATTTCAAATGCTTGAACTTCTGTTTTTGAAAAATACCATAATCTAAACAAGCAGTTTCAAAAAAATGTAGAGATAAATGTTTCAAATTTTTCAAGTTTTTGCATTTTCCCAGATTTGCTGTTACAGACTCATTTGAATAACTCTCATATTTAAAAATTTCTAAATTACTGAAAGTATTATTGGTGGAGAAAAATTTCCAATCATCATTGAATACATCAATCTTCAGAGCTTTCAAATTTGAAAAATTATATTTCCATAATTTACCAGTAAAATTTGAATATCCATTGCTTACGTTGAGATATTTCAAATTTAAAATAGATTTAGTGTCAGGTTCAATTAAACCAATAACAGAAGGTGCTTCATCAATATCGACTTTAAGTATTTCCAATTTCTTCGATGTGTTTAAAATAGAAATTACTTGATTTTCATTCAGTCCTTCCAATTCTAGACTGCATAGAAGTGGTAAGTTTAAGATTGGAGTAATATCGACTTTCCTCAACTCTTTCAACGACAGTATTTGTAAAGTGTATGTATAATTATTGATAACATTATCCATATCAATTGCGTATGGCTCCCACATTTCAAGTTTTTTTAAATTAAATAGATTTCGATCTCTCAAAACAAAATGATTGTGAGACACGTTAATAACTATTGATTCTATAGATGGTTTCTTGAACTTGAAATCAACAGTGTTATCACCTGGTCCATCATTTTTAAAATCCATTCTCTCAATAAAAAGATGCTTAATGTTTACACATTTAGTTATAAATTGATTTTGTTCTTTGTGCTCAAAGTCACTAAAAAAAGTCAGAGACTCAACATTTGGCAATTGATATGGAGGGAATATCTTTCTCTCAAACTCTATTATCAAATGTTTTGATTTTTCAAGAATAATTCTTTGGAATTGTTTAGAAACACCCAAATATTTGAAAAGTTCAAGGTCTCTGTGAAGATATTCTAATATTTTACCAATAACATCATCACAAATTTCTGTCTTTCTAATTGTTTTCTGCACTTTACTATCGGAAACAATCTGAAGACAAGATTCTTCTAGCTTACGTTTCTTAATGTTGGCTTCATCCATGAATGAATTTAATTTGCAAAGTTCAATTTGTAACTTTAATTCCTCTTGTCTTTGCTTGGATTTTTCTTGTTGTAATTTCAAAGACGATGAGAGTCCAAGCTGAGTACACTCTCTGATGAAATTGCCCTCATCATCACTAATAACATTGTTGGACATTTTTTTGAATTATTTAGCCTATTTGGCAAAAGATTTTGTGGCATTTTGGCGCCAAAAGAAACCATGCTATTACAACAATGTTAACAAAAATTCAAGTTTCTAAATCAAATATATACTGTAGCATTGTTTATGATTGCAAAAATTGATTGTTAACTTTTAAATACATATTCAAGCTCAGTACGAAACCAAAAGATACGAATATGGTTGGTTAGATGTGGGAAGAGGGCATGTTGTTTCCTTCTTCTCCTAATGAATGAATGAAACGATACATTAAAGTCTACTCACTCCCTATAGAGTGATTCTGCATTTCGGCACTCGTCTCACAATTAACCAGTATTATATACGAAATACCAATTAAGGAAAGTCGTTCATCTCTATTAAATCTTCGGCCTTTCTTGATAGCATTCCAAACACATAAAAAATGAAACAACTTGAAATCTCACTCTTCATCATCACGATAACAATTATCATCTTTCTAGTCAGAGTTATGGACTCTCTCACAATCTCAAAAAATCTAGTTGATGTTATTGATGCAGCATCATCGAGATATATTGCCTCAAAAGAATGGAGACAAACTTTGGATTCTTTTGGAATTTACTTACAAACTCCAGGTTGTACAAGTCTCCCTCAGTATCCATCAAAATTTGAATTGTCAAGAAATTATTTAACACTTTGTTATGATAATGAAGCATTTGATATTTGGCCAGCTATTTATCGAAAGAGTGGGGAGTTATTGGTTAATGAAATTAAACAGCAATATAAATTGGATAACTTGACTGCTGTATTCAAGACACTTGACACTACTGCAGGATATTTCAGTGTTATGAAGAATGCAGTTGATACTGGAATTTGTGATGTTTCTTTAAGTGCTACGGCCATCAGTGGAGATAGACCTTCCCAAGTTCATTTTCAATGTAAGTTTAGAATATTTTGCAAACTATTCTAATGTTTCTAAGGTCCTAATGGTGTTAGTTATTCCGGAGTTTTAAGAAGCGAACTTCAAAATGATACCGTCTCAATCAAAAGTGTAACTGATCTGAATAATGAAAATATAATAGTTGTAGTTTCGGATGGTTCAGTCTTTCAAAGCTATGCTCAACAACAACTACCAAAGGCAACAATCAAATCCATTCCAGGTTATGATGACGCATGGAATATGATTCTTAATAAGACAGCTCATGCATTTGTTGCTGATGCTTTGGACCTCTATGTTTGGGTTAGATATCACAAATCTTCATGTGCAACATGTAAAGTAATTCTATTCGGTGATGAGTTGAGGTTTGGAACATTTATCACTAATCAGTTCCAATCTAGTTCAGTATCCACGTGGAGGGTTGAGAATGTGTTTTGGAGCTTGCTTCTTATTGTCTTTATGATGTTCATCAATTAAAGTGACAAAGATTATTAGCTGTACCGAATAAACATTTTTAATTAATGTAGAAACTTCTCAATAATTAAATTGAGAAAACTTCTCTGTTGAATCCTTTGGAGGCTTTGTAATCTTGTTGAAGAGATTTGGATTGTAGAACATTGGTTTTCAAATAGACCAGATTGTGTAGATCGTACAAAGCTCCCAGGTCCTCAAGCTCTTCATGAGTTGACAATCTTAGTGTGACTAAATTATCCAAACTAACTAAAAATCCCAAAGAATCTTCATAAATGTAAAGGCCATACAAATTTAGCATGAGTAATTTGTTTTTGAATTTACATTGGTTGCTTAGTATGTACAAGAATTCGGTACAACCATCCCTTTGCTCCAACTTTTTACAATCCATCACACTCAAGTCAGAAATATTCTCCAAAGTAGCAAGTTTGGCAAACTGTTGTGGAAGAATATTGATACCTGATAGGTACAATACTTCAAGGCTTTTGCAGGACCTTAATAGTGGAATACTTGCTCCATCTACCTTCTTGCAATAACTAATAGCAAAGTGAGTCAAGTGTCTAAAACAGTGTTTGGCAATATTTTCAACAGTTTTTGAGGAAATTCTATCACAATGCGAAAAATCTATCCACTCCAAATTGGTCATTGCAGAGATAGCCTCTGAAATATTTTCATCATCTATTCCTTTCAAATTACAACTTAAATCCAATATTTTCAAATTTTTGCAAATATTTGCAAATGCTTCCTTAAATCCTTCTTGCTCCACTTGATCAGACCTTTGGTTAATAAAACTAGCAGTCAAATATAGTTTTTCTACCTTTGGCAAGTCAGCAGAGAATAAATGACACCATCCATTGGCATAAGTGATGTGCTTCATCTGCCTTAAACCTAGCTCGGTAATGATATTGAAGGATGGAAGAATATGCTCGAAGGTAAGATCAGTTATATGTACACAGTTGTTGATATGTAAAATTTTAAGAGTACTCTTTGAAGACAATAGACCACTAACAGCTTCATCATCAAGGAAAGTGCTCGAAATATTCACCTCGCATAGGCAATTCAAACTTTCAAAAAATTTCTTCATAGAATTATCATCCAGTAGCTTGCAGTGAGATAGATTAAGCACACTGAGATTATTGAAGGCAAATGAATTTTTAACATTGTTCTGCAGAGAGTGAATATTGGTATTTGAAGCATTCCAATAGTTAAGCTTTGGAAAATTTGCAAAATGTTCTGGGTTATCACCCATATATGTTCCAGAAATTGAAATTCCGGTTATTCCATCTCCGAGATAATAGCTCAACCCATCCTCTGTCATTCTTTCATTGCCATCAATGGCTATGAATGAAAGAAACTTTAAATCTTTCAAGAATTTTAGGCAATGGTTCGTCAATTGCTTATTCTCGGATAAATTTAAATATTCCAAGTTGATTAGACTTTGTAAATTTCTGACACCAGCATCAGATATTTTCGTCTTTTTCAAATTGAGTTTTTTAAGGTTTCTTCTCAATTGTTTGACACTGGAACTTTCTTGAACGGTTCCCTCAGATTTGTGAACTTTTCCGCAAATATGTTCCAAGCATTTGTTAGTAAAGTTACTACATCCCTCAAATGACAAAGCTGTAAGATTTGGGAATAGTTGAGGAATCAACTTGAATGAATCATGCGTAATTTCATGAATATTTGACATATTCAATGACTTGAGTGTTCGGGAAAGAGTATAAGGTGTGGTGACTTGAATGGAACCATCTTTTCTCTTTTTAGAAGATGAGCCACTTCCACCAGAACCACTAGAAGTTGTACTCTTTGGTCCACTCTTCTTTTTCTTATCGTTATCCTTATCTGAACCATTACTATCAGCAGAAGGTACTCTCTTGTGAGGCGTGGAGACAGAACTAGTCCCTACTATCTTTTTCTTTTTCTTTTTAGGAGGTTTTCTGTTTGGATTTGAATCAAAAGAAAAAGTAACACTCTTCTTTTGTGTTTCTTCAGAATCACTTTCAGATTCAGATTCAGACTCTTCAGGAAGTGTAGGAGAACCCCTTTCATTATTCGTCTCATTTTCTGGGCATGGTATAATATGTTTCTTTCCTTTCACATAATATAAACTTTGATTAGTGATTAAACAATGTGATAAATTTAAAGTTTCCAAAGGTATTTCTCTCAATAACATCATCCAATCATCATGAACACGTCCATTCAAAGATAAATTCAAATTCGATAACCCAGAATATCTCAACTTGATTAAAAGTGGAAGACTAATTTGTTTAGAGGTACACAATCCATTCACAATTAATTGAGAAACAGCTTGTGGAAATGGATAAACCTCTTCCGATGCTTGTTGACTCATCACAAATGTTGCTGGCAAATAATTTGTAATATTTCCACCTCCACCACCAACTTTTCCAATTGAAGAACTTCTTGCTCTTTGTTTTAATAAATGCTTATAGGAAGCTGCAGAAGAACCATTAGTTTGTGGTGGTGCTTGTTGATTGCCAAGTTTAGCTTCAACCTTTTCAAGAAATTCATAATAATTATTATCGACCACACTCGAAGGAGGCTTTGAAAAGTTTTCGATATTCTTCATCAAGTATTCAATACAAAGTGATTCGAGAGTATTGTCAACATTCTGTTCTTCTGTTTCATTAGCAGGAGATACTGGTGTTTTTTCTCCCTTTGTTGTAGAACAATGATTATCTAAAGTTGATGTTTCCACTTTAATTTCATCCTCTTCTTTTCCTACTATATAATTATTACTACAATTACTCTCTAATATCCTATCATCACTACCATTGTCTGTACTACTACTTCCGATTATTATTTGTTGTTCTTCATGTTGGTGATGATTGTGGGTTCTATCCAACAATAGACTTGTAGTTAAACAAGATAAATTTGTGGTTGCTTTTTTGCCTTGCAAATGATTACTATTAGTAATTATTCCATGATGAGAAGAGGCAACAATGGATGTTGGTAATGATGACATAAAAACACTCCTCTTGTTCTCAATGACGATGATATGGTGTGTATTAGGCTGTGATGTTGGTTGGGACTATTTTTATGTGGGAAAGTTGTTTATTCATTTCAATTTCGATATGAACACAAAGACTTTACAATGTCATCTCCATTAATTTATAATTACTTGTCACTCCTTTTGTAGATTTTGATGATTATCTTCTTATGATGAATCTACTAATCTTAAAGATGAAGAGGTAATGATCGTGTTTTGTGAGCAAAAAAGAAAAAATGTAAAATTAAGGCGGGAAAAATTTACCAAGTCAACTAAGGCTAAGTTATTTAAAAAATGTCTCAACAATCACCACTAGAACAATATTTTTCTTCTCAAACTCAAGGATCATTCAATTCTCAGGCTACAAATTTGTTAGCATTAAGACCCTCTCAAAGTAATAATACATTGTACAGTAATAGGCTATTATCTTCATCACCTAGTAACGGAAGGTTAGTTTACATTAGAATAATATTATTCATCTATTTGATACATTAATCTGATAGTAAGAGGAATGTTGCTCAATTAATGGATATTTTCAGTGGAGGGAAACAAAAGCAATCATCCCAATCCGGATCACAAAAAGATGTACTTTCTCCATCATCATTCTTCATCTCAATGACGAATCCTTCAGGTTCTTCTAATAACATTCCCTTCGCTCCGATACCTCCTTCCACTGACTCAAACAAACAATCATCACAAAATGCCACTGGTGTTCCTCATCAAAATAATCTTGATAACTTCTTGATAAAGTCCAAATCAAGCCTTTCTCTTTCGTCAACAATTGACAAGGAATGGTTTACACTCAAATTTCAAAACTTAGAAGAAAAAGTGGCATCAGTCCAACAAAAGCAGAACGAAATGCAAGAAGAGCTTTCTAGTGTGATGATAAATTTGATGAAAAAGATGGACAGTATAGAATCCGTATTGGAAAAACATCAATTCATGATAGAGGAACAATATTCAATGTTAAGTGATAAGAGTAAGTACATTAGAATAATATCATTTTCAATATTATCATCAATAGTTGTGGAGATGACTCATGACATTTCTTCGAATTTTGCAGATGTCAAGAAAGCTAGCTTTGAATCATCTCAATCCATAACAAAATGTGTACAAGATTGCGAGCATAAAATTGATGAAATTAAGCTTCACTTAGATACTTTAGAGAGAAAACAAGTATATGAGCCAGAATTAATTGAAAAATTAGAGATACGGCCACATGTTAAAATTCCAAAAATTGAAAAACCATCCAAAACCAAATCAACCTCACAAAAATTCCTTCAAAATATTCTAGATGACAAGGCATCACAACTGGTAAAACCAAGAAAACAAGAACCAATCATGTTAGATGATTCATGGTTTTGTGATGAGCTGTAATGAATTGTGTCATAATAAATCAACATATGCCTGCTGTTCAAATCCGACATGTGTTGCAAGTTAGAAAAAAAATACACCGAACATCAAGGAGTTCATATTTATCGATTCCCTTGGTTGATTTTTACTCTCAATATTATTTTGCCTTTACATTAGTCGTTGTGAAGCAGATTGTTGAGAATTAAATCTTATCGCTTATTAGTGTGTTTTTAATATTAAAATCGTTCAATCTTCCGAATCAAATTTTGTTGGTAAATTGTGCAAGACTTTAAAAAGCCTTGCTGAACACCAAAACATTTAATATCGTCTATTAATTATCTTTTCAATAGATTTTATATATCTATTTAAATCTCCCTAAACAAACAACTTTAATTTATTCTTCCCCGAAAATGTCAAGTAAGTTGTTTTAATGTCATTGGCAAGTTGGTCTTATTTCTTGGATCATTAATTATTATGATAGGAAGACAACGTCCACAAACCAGAACTACCAATCCAATCGCAGCTGCAGGTCTAAACATGGAAGATGTGCCAGAATTTCTCGAAGGGTGCACATTCTTTGTGGATCCACTTACACATGAGGAAGCTGAGGCCGAACTCTACAGGGAAATTATCAAAAAACTTGGTGGACAAGTTGTGACCATGTATAAGAGTAATATTACACACTTGATGGCAAGTGTTCAGAGAGGAGAAAATTTCTATAGAGTAAGTAGTTGAGATTGTGACACGTTTAGTGGCTTATTTTCAAAGGCACTCGAAGAAAAGAAAACGATTGTAACTAGTTTTTGGCTCGATGATTGTATGCTTGTTCATGGTGTTCAACCTCTAGTAATTACTGAGAAATTTGGAAGGAAAATTCAAAATCCACTCCACTATCCCGTGAAAGATTATCCAATTACAGATATGGAAGGATTTGTAAGTATAATTCAATAGCACTAATATTTTTTACATTCCTTTTTCAGAACTTTACCTTATCTGGTTTTCCAAAGAAAGAAAAAACAAGATTGCAATATTTAATAGCAGCAATGGGAAGCAAATATTCCAGTAATATGACACAGGAAAATACTCATTTACTTTACAAAGTTGCAGCTGGTGCCAAATATGATACATCGATCAAATGGGGAATTAAGCGTGTAGATAAGAATTGGTTATATGATTGTGCCAGAGATTGGAAATTAGCTCCATACCCATTCGTTGAGGAAAATAATTCAAAGAAATCTTCAGATCCAGAAGGCTCGAACTCATTAGATTCTTCATCGAAAAAGAGAAAATTAGAGGATAATGATGGATCTCTAGAGTCTATAATTGCATCCAACACCAAAAAGAATATTTTTGTGAATTTGGATTCATCTGATCAATTGAAAACATATTGTGATAGAGTTGTAATTGGAAAAAATAATTCAAAAGTTTTACTGGTTGAAAATAATCCAACTGCACAAAACGAAGATGAAAAGATTGTAGACATGGACTCATTCTTGAACGGAAGACAAAATACTTTAGAATTTGTGGAAAAGAACAAGCACTTGATAACAATCATTGACTCTGACAAATTGAATAATTTAACCACTGAAAAATCTTCCATAGTGTTGGGGCCTATTGAATTATCAACTCAAAATCAATCCCTCAATGAAAAATATCAACCAAAGAAAACAGGATTATTATATGATGCTAGAATGTGTCTTCATGATGGTCCAATACCAGAAACACCAGTTCGTATTAGTCATATTTGGAATATGATTCAAGAACACAACTTGTTGGATGAATGTGAAATTATGAAGTCAAGAGAAGTGACACAACAAGAACTTGCTCTGGTCCATACAGAAAAATATATTGATGATTTCTTTGAATTTAAAGGACAATTCAATCCTACAACTTCAAACCATAATTTATTGAGAGGTATCGTGCAAGATAACGAGCATGATATCCAAATTAATCAATTCAGTCTTAAAGCAGCAAGATTAGCAGCAGGTGGTGTAATTAAACTAACTGAGAAGGTATTGAATGGAGAATTGGAAAACGGAATGGCTATTGTACGTCCACCTGGTCACCATGCTCAAACAGAAGATCCAATGGGATTCTGTTTCTTTAACAATGCTGCTGTAGCAGCTCGTGTAGCTCAACAATTCAAATCTGTTGGTAGAGTAGCCATCATTGACTTTGACATTCACCACGGTAATGGTACACAGGAAATTTTTGAGGATGATCCATCTATTCTCTATGTTTCCATTCACAGATTCGAGCAAAATTATTTCCCTGGAACTGGTTCATTAGAAGAAGTTGGTATCGGAAAGGGTGAAGGTTACACATTGAACATACCTCTCCCTCCAAAAGACTATAAGATACCATCCACTGCTACCTTTGGTGATTCTGATTATATTGCCATTTTCAGACAATTGATTATTCCTGTTTGTACAGAGTTTGCACCTGACTTGGTCATTGTGTCAGCTGGTTTTGATGCTGCCAAGGGTGATATTTTGGGAAGAAGAATGTCCTTAACACCAAGTGGATATGAACATATTATTGGTATGTTAAAACAATTGGCAGGTGGTAAAATTGTTTTAGCTCTCGAAGGTGGATATAAGACAGATGTAACAGCATCATGTGCAACTGCTTCTCTGAGAAGTTTATTGAACTTGCCTCCATCTCCAATTTCTATCAAACCACCATCAAAGGCCACCAATGTTGCTATCAGACAAGTAATTATTCAACATGCCCAATATTGGAAATGTTTGAAATCATTCGCTGAAGTTTTCTTGAATGGAGATGAAACTCCTTATGGCCCTTTGAAGTCTATTCGTAAGCATCCAAGATATGTAACTGTTGCCTCAAATACTGCCTCAAAACCACCAAGTGATGAATCAACTCCAATGATTGAATCGAATGAGAGTGAACAAGAAATTGTTGTTGAACAAAAGACCTCTATGGACAATATATTTGTAGTTGACTATACAGGAAAGGGAGATTTCAGCTCCATTACAGAAGCCCTCAACCATATTGTCAATATGAAACAAACACCAGTTCCAATATCAAACTCTGACAATTCCAATTCATTCAAACAAAAGATTACCATTCAAGTGCGAATGGGTCTTTATAGTAATGAAAAAATTAGAATTAATACCAAAATGAACCATAAGCTGATACATATCATTGGAGAAGAATCGGAAAAACAAGCTCACATACTTTATCCAATCATTACACTTGGAGAAGCTGGTAGTATCATGTTAGAGGCTGGCTCTAACATTATATTCGAGAATATTTTCTTCAAGGCAACAAAGGAAGCAAAAAGTGCTGATGTTGTTGTTACACCTCAACAAAATGGAGGAAATCCAAAATCACAAGGCTTACATATCAGACTTGATGATGGAGCTGAATGTGAAATTAGGAATTGTAAATTCAGCCGATTTTCCACAATAGCAACCAGAAATTCCAGTCTCAAAATTGTCAATTCTGAATTCAGAGAATCTGAAGGTATTGCTTGTGAAATTAGATCTTCTCAAGCTTTTATTCATAACAGCAAATTTGTTATGAACGAAAATGCTATTGTTGCTGAAAAATCTCAACTCAAGATTACTAACAATCTCATCACTGGTTCAAAGAAGAAATCTCTGCTAATGATTCAATCTACAGGAACAGTTCAAGAAAATGAAATTATCAGAAATGAAAGTTCAGGTATTCAACTCTTCAAGGAATGTAAAGATGTGAAAATAACCAAGAATGTTATTATGGGCCAAAAAGCAGCAGGTATTGTTGTGAATGCCCAATGTAAAGCCACTCTCATGCATAATCAAATATTTGATAATACCATGGCTGGTATCGAAGTATCAAATGAATGTAATATAGATATCATTGAGAATGAAATTTACAAGGGAGGTATTTGTGGTATTTTGATTGCTACCAAGAGTAGAGGAACTGTTGAAAAGAATAGAATTTATGAAAACGCCTATGCTGGTCTTGAACTCAGAAACTCTAATCCAACCATTAGAAACAATCAAATATACTCCAATCGTCAGAGTGGTGTTTCAATTAAGGGAAAGGATATTGATAATACTCTCATTTTCCAAGGAAATGAAATTCTTTCCAATGTCTATTCTGGTATTGAAATAAGACAAGGTGCAACACCTTCAATTGTAGGCAATAGAATATTTGGATGTGCTAAACAGGGCATAATTGTTGTTGAACAATCAAATCCAATCATTGAAAAGAATGAAATAACCGAGAATAGTGATGGTATTATTGTTCAAAAAGCATATGCAACCATCAAGGAAAATAAGATTATTAACAATTCTAATATGGGAGTCAAAGTTAGACAATTTGAAGCTGATATTATTGATAATGAAATATCTGCCAATGGTAGTTTTGCTATTTATGGTGACGAATGTGATAGATTGACCATTTCAAAGAACAAAATATCAGCACACAAATCTGTTGATGATCCAATCAAGATTGAAACGAATTGTAAAAATTCAACCCCTTCCAATGATAATCTCATTCTAAATTAATTTAATACTACTAAATATCTTATTGATTTTATTTAAAGTTAATGTTGTAATTGACAGAGTTGAAGAATATTTTGATATGTGGAAACTGAAGCGATTGCTTTCTCTTGAATTAAATTCAAATATAATCCTTTAGGTACAAATACTTTCTCATTTCTCTCACTGATGAAAGATTCCATCAATACTTGATTGGATTGTTTAAATTTGTTAATTTTCAAATACTTGACAATTAAATAATAAATGATTGGAATTGGAAATGTAACAAGAATTGGAATGTTAAAAAGGAAGGAACATGCAAACAAATAACAATACAATGGTTTGATAATTAACCTTTCTTCCATTTCAATTTCACTCAAATAAATTCTATTCATTTCTTCAATTGTTTCACCCCAGTCAATTTGTGAAAGACCAAATCTTTCTGAAATACATTGTGGAAGTTCTTGATTAAATAAACGAGTGACTGTATCATTAGTAGCAACAATTTCATGAATTTTCATATTTGGAGTTCCATTATCAATGAATGAAGCATTTGACACAATATTCAAAGTCCAACTTCCACCCAAATCAAACTTTCCAATTCCTCCATTTGGATTCAAAACCAACAATAAACCTTTTGGTTTGAAATTGAGTTCATTTTCTTGTTCAATAATATTTTCCATATTCTTCTTCAATTTTCTATTTCTCTCATAATTGAAAAACAACATGAAAATGCAACCAATAAAAGTTGGCAATGCAGAACCAATCAAACTGAATAACGATGCAGCCAACATTGAGAACATGTAGAATGGAAGAAACCATGCACTGTGTCTGTTCAATAAATTGTCCAACAATGGAAGAGTTTCAGTTTCGAATTGTTGTGGTAATTGCCAACTAACTGAGTTAGAATGATAATCAACTCTTGAAGATGTGAATGTACTTATTCCCTTCACATGCTTGTACTCCCTCAACAGTAGAGAAGGAGTAAACACTGATTGGTTTGTAACAACATCAAATGATGCTTGATAAACAAGTGGTTGTCTTTCTAACATTTTTTTGTGTGATTTTCAATTTTGCAATATCTTCTTAATGCTTCCTTTTGTAGCTCTTCAAAAATCAAACCTTCCAATAAATTTCTGTTGTACACTGAACTGTTACTATAAAGGAAATGCAATATGGTAAGCGTTACCAGCACAGGTTAATTATTCATGTAATCATTTCTACTCAAAATTATTCTCACCGAGTATGCACTAATACAGCCCAACTCCGATTAAAGGACGTACCATCGAAGTTTATTTGTAACTTTACAATGCATATGAACGTAGGATTACCAGAGTGGAGTAATTCAAAGTTTTCTTCTTCTTAAACTTGAGAAGGTGCAATGCAAACAATATATAGGAATTAAACAAATAGAAAAAAGAACAAAAATGTCTCAAGTTACTCCACTCGATCAATCCATCACTTTGAATAATGGTACCAAGATGCCAATCTTTGGTTTAGGTAAGCTTGATTTTAATTTATTAAATTCATTATTTTAATATGAATATATATTGTGTGATGATGATTAATATTATTGTGATGATAATGATCAATTATTAATATAATATTCTATTCAACAATACATATATACATATTTACATAAATAATATATTGATAAAAAGGTACTTGGTTATCTGCTCCAGGAGAAGTTTCACGTGCTGTTGAATTTGCTCTCGAACAAGGCTATCGTCATATTGATTGTGCAGCCATCTATAGAAACGAACAGGAAATTGGTGAAACCTTTGATAGACTCTTTAATACTGAAAAGAAGTTTAATCGTTCCGATGTTTATGTTGTTTCCAAGCTTTGGAATACTTTCCACAAGAAGGAACATGTTAGAAAGGCTTGTCTTCAAACCTTGAGTGATTTAAAGTTAGATTATTTGGACATGTACTTGATTCACTGGCCTTTCAATTTCAAATATGTTGGTGATGATATTAAGAAGGATGAAAATGTTTTCCCAAAGGATGAAAATGGAAAGATTGCTATGGAAGCTGTTCCACTCAGAGAAACATGGGAAGAAATGGAAAAACTTGTTGATGATGGTTTGGTCAAGTCAATTGGTATTTCAAATTTCCCAATTGCTCTTGTTTATGATTTGTTGACTTATGCCAGAATTAAGCCAGCTGCTAATCAAGTTGAATGTCACCCATACCTTAATCAACGTAAATTGAAGCAAGCTCTTGGTGATATTGCTTTGGTTGCTTATTCTCCACTTGGTCACTTTAATGAAAGTTCACCTGTTAACAATCAAACTGTCAAGTCTTTGGCTGAAAAGTTAGGAAAGACTCCTGCTCAAATCTTGTTGAAGTGGTCTACTCAAAGAGGATGTATTGTTATTCCAAAGTCAACTAAGGAAGAAAGAATTATTGAAAATAGCAAGATCTTTGATTTTGAATTGTCAAGTGAAGATATGGAATCTCTTGAAGGTTTGGAAAAGAACAATCTCACTAGAACTTGTGATCCAATCAATTTCTGGAGTCTTCCATTGTTCGATTAAAGTTTTTTTTCTATTTTCAACACTTTACAATTTTAATCTAGATTTGAAATATCAAATCCAGTTTAGTTTCAAGAATTTAAAAATCCAATTAAATTGAAAAATATGAATCTTCTCAGTTACAATCTGTGGCTCACTTCCCTCTCCCTACGAGTTCCACCCCACAAGAAGGAACGAATTGTTGGTTTTATTGAAAATTTACAAAATGAAGGAAAAGATTTAGATGTGATTGCACTTCAGGAAATGTTTGAATTTGGTGGATTTGGTTTATTCAATGGATTTTCATTCAATTCCGAACTTAAAACACTCTTGATCAGTGAGGCAAATAATTTAGGCTACCAGTGCATTCAATCTCAACCTCCCAAATTATTTATGCAAGATTCTGGATTACTTCTATTAACGAGACATGAAATTCTAGAGAGTGAAAATTACATTTTCCAATATGCAAGTTATACAGAGTATATTGTTGCAAAGGGAATTCTCTATGCACTTATTAAGAAGAAGAAGAATGAAGAAGGTGATGCTGATTATTTGATGATATTTTCAGTTCATATGGATGCTCATAAGGATAGGTCAAGGAGAGAACAAATTAAGGAATTGGTTCAATTTGTGAATGACAAGATTGACAATTTCAGAAATCATTACCAGATTGATTTTGAAAATGTTAGAGTTGTAATTTGTGGAGATTACAATATTGATTCATTGCATTCGAATGATAGTTATGCCTACTTGAAAAATAGTATGAGTTCATTGGGGCTGAAAAATGTTTTTGGCGATGATACAAGTAGACACCCAGTGACCTATCCAATTCCAACATTTAATAATTGGTGTTTAGATCATGTTTTTATTTCGAATAATTGCAAACATTCATTCGACATAATCAGATGGAAGAATGAGGATGGAATTGAAGTTTCAGATCATTATGGAGTACGTACCACCATTCATTTCGAATAAATACCAACAATTAAATTGTAAAGGTAATCTGCTCTGTGAACTTTGAAAAAAATGTTGGAACGTTTAAATACTGATGAGCTTGGAGTGGTTTTCAGTTTTTTAGATTGTCATTTCCTGCAAGATACCATTCGTTTAATTTCCACATCATTTAATTCGCTAATTATTAGTCATGATGAATTTCAAAAGGAATTTGTTAAAAGTAAAATTCAGAGTATGAAATCGGAAATTTCCAGATATCGATATTATGTTATATATGGTCCGCATAATAGACATAGAATGGATCAATTGTATGGTCCGTATCTATCTCTGGAAAAGGATTATCGAAAATCATTTTTGGAATTAAAAGAAAAATTTCAGAAGGAAATTGAGCAAAGTAAAAAGGAAAGAATTAAAATAGCCAATATTCGTTCTTATGGAAAAGATGAGAAAGAACTTTATCAGAATTTCAAAGAAATTAAATTGACTATTAAGGAGCAACATTTGCAACCTTTAAGAGGATTTGATGTGGAAAAAAAAGGAAAGTCAATTAATAAAAAAGTGGTAAGTCGATGAATTGAATTTACTGATTTCAGTAAGATAATTAATGGTGATGGAGCTGTTGGAAAAACTTCATTAATTTATTATTTGGGTTGGGGATATGTACCCGAATATTTACATGGTCCATGTGATGTTGCTTGTATTTCATACTATGGTGATTCGGAAGAGATTTCAAAGTTTGATTTATGGGATACTGCAGGTCAGGAAGAGTAAGTACTTATTGAATTCACAATCTGATATCTTATTCCAATTCAAGTTATGATAAATTAAGACCGCTGAGCTATCCAGAAACTGATCTATTTTGTCTTTGCTTTAGTATAGTTTCTACAAGTAGTTTTGAAAATATTCAGTACAAGTGGATTAAAGAAATTAGATTTCACAAACCAGATACTCCAATCATATTAATGGGATGTAAGATTGATTTGAGAAAGAATACAAAAATTCTCAAAGAATTGAAATTTCAACAATTTACAGCACCAATTAGTTTCAGTGAGGGTGAATTGATGGCTCGTTCTACAGGTTGTTGTACCTATGTGGAAAGCTCAGTAATTGCTGATGTTGAGAAGGGTAATACAAAGGACTTGAGCGAGGTTTTTGCCAAAACTCTTGTGTATTATCATCACCAAAGGGAATTATTCTCAAAGAAAAAGAAATGTCAACTAATGTGATTCACGATTCAATAAACGTCCATAATCTTCCAATTGTTTTACAAATGCTCCATTAGGACAAATCTGTGAACGCTTCTCCTTTACCATTTGAGTTGCTTCATCTAAAGAGAGTTTGAATTTCTTCATTACATAAGCAATTACCATTGAGGCAGAACGACTTACTCCTGCCTTGCAATGCACAAGAATGGTTCCTTGTGAATCAATGGCCTCTTCTATAAATTTTACACAAGCATCTATGTGCGGAAGTAAATCCTCGCCTAACGTATCAGAAAGTTCAACTTTCTTATATTTGAAATCGAAAGGATATGGAGCTATTAAACCCTCAGCAACATTCAATACGTGAGTAATGCCCAGTAATTTCATATTGTGTTTACTTTGGGCAGAACCATTTCCTCCCAGATATAATCTCTCAAGAATTAAACTTGGTTCAATGAGCATTCGTTTAATTTTCACAGAACTATGATCCTTCATCCATTGGTTGAATATATCATTCTTGTCTTCTCTTGCTGTTTTCAAATTACTAGTATTGTACTCAAGAGAAAGAATATCTATAGAGGGTAATAATAGAACTAGATCAATTGGAAATTCTGTGAGATTATTATGCGAAAGGTCCAATGATGTAAGCTTGGTCAAGTTGCACATTTCATCATCTACATCTATTGTTGAAATATTATTGAATGAGAGGTCTATCGACTTCAATTCTGTGAGCATTAACAAATTACTAGAAAAATCTCCAATTTCATTTTCTGAAAGATCCAAAAATTCAATGTTAGGCATATTTGATTGGTTAATATCTAAAGGAATTGATGAAAGAAATAATCCACTGAGTGTCAAAGATCTGATACTGGAAAACTTGGATAAGGAAATTCCAATTTTGGGCACTTCTAGATTATTTCTTATAAGACTCAGATTTAATAGGTCTTTGTATCCTTCTTCGTTCTTAAAAACTCGTTTCAATGTTAATTCTTCAATTTTTGGATTAACATTCGATAGTATGTTATAAATATTCTCATCCTTTTTGTAGTATTCAATATTATTGGATAAATTAATTGAAATGATATTTGGAAAATCTTCTATTAAAATTTCCTTGATATTATTGTTGTGTAATATCAACTTCCTGATAGAATTGTTTAAAATTGATTTGAATATTCTAGAAACAGATTCATCTAATTGACAATTGGACAGATTAAGTGATGTTATGGATGGACTGAGTACAAGTTGTTTCATCTTGGAATAATTTAAATGTTTGTTTTTGGAAAGGTCTAGATGTTGTATATTTGGAAGATCAAATAACTCCACAGGGAAGAAATCCTTGCTGTTATCGAATGAAATATCATCTGATATTTTCTTTTTAAATAAATTAAAAATTGAATTGGTTTTGTTGGATAATAATGGAGTTTTCAACTCGAGCCTCTTTCTAATAGTTTCAAGGTCAATAGAGTTCATCTTTACACTTGTAATAGAAGCATCTGAATAGTCAGTCAATATCTTGATGTCTTCGTTTTTATCAGAAGATGATGCGTTACTTCCAAATATTCCCTTTTTCTGTTCCTTCAACATGTTAATAGAAAGAGATTGTAATGGATTTTCACCTAGGTCAATACTATCAACCTTTTTGAACTTTTTAACAATTATGTAGAATGGAAAATGTTGAATTAAATTTTTGGAAATATTTAAACTCTCAAGACAATTCAACAATTTCATTTCCGATTTGTTCTCATTCAACTCTTTCACTAGATTTTCCAAACTCGTAATTAAATTATTTTCCAAATTTAATATTTTTAATGGAATACTCAAACATTCAATAGGAAAATTCTTGATCATGTTATTAGATAAATCCAAGAATGTCAAACTCTTTGCAAATTGGCTAACAAAATACTTTGAGTCACTTGTCAACTTTTCATTAACAATAAAATACTCCAACTGATTTCCACTCAATTCCAAATGTTCCACTCTATCCAAACATTTCTGAAAATTCCTACAACTTGATCCAAACTGCGAAGATGTCAACTTGTTACTCTCGTAAAATGTAGTAATCCCCAAATAGGCAGAATTTTCCTCCAAAATCTTGCTAACATTCACCACAATCTTTCCAACACTCTCCGATGATGAACCAACACCAACAACATTTTTAATTTGTTGTAGTGATGCCTCCAACATGTCTGCAGGTTTAATTTTGCTCATTTTTTTGTTAATTTCTAGGTAATCAAGTGTTCCGAAAAAGAAACTTAATCGCCCCTCAATATATTTTTCAGCCTTACATTGTGCCACTGCCAATGGAAACAAAAATTATCAGCAACAATATAAAGGCTTTTTTTTTCAAGTTGTGAAGGCTGCGTTGTGTGCATCTTCAAAAAACCTGGTAAGGCTTTACTGAAAATTCCAACAATGAAAAAATCAGCGAAGAAAAAAATGAAGAGAAATATGAATAACAACACTAGCTTGTTCTTGGTTGGAACAACTTTGATCATTGTTGTCTTGATGATGATGATTGGTGGCTCGGAATCATTAAAGCCAATCTCTATTCATAAATTAAAAAAGAATTCTTCTGTTAAACAACCTATGGTTTTGCCATCTGGAATTTCTGTTAATACACAACAACGTGCTTTGAATTACATGTCTAATCAATTAACGCCATTTATTCAAAAACAAATCACATCAACTATTGCTATTCCTGATGTTACAACTAGAGTTGGTATGTTGTGAGGAAGTGTTATTTAATGTTGAAATTTATTATTACAGATACACCAATCGGACATTTAACTGCCACCATTTCTCAAATTACTTTGAGTAATTTTGATATCTCTATTCCATCAATTGTTGTTGGTCCAACTGCTCTCCAAATTACTATTAGCAATGCTCAAGCTAGTCTTCATTGTGTAAGTTTTTATTGACATTAATTAATTAATAATATTTTGATCAGAATTGGCATTACAGAGGTTAGTATTATTAGTTTGGATGAATATTAATTTTACAAACAATATTAGAGGATTCATGGCCACATATTAGTGATTCAGGTAGTGCTGATGCTTCTGTTGCAAGTATGTAATTAGTTTAGAATAGTTTCTAACACCACATAGTTGATATCACTCTTACAGCTCAAATTGTGATTATTGATGAATCTCACTTCAATGTCGTTCTTGGAAATTTCAATGCCAAATTCACTAGCTTTAATTTGAAATTACATGGTGGAGCAAGTTGGTTGTACAATGTTTTCCTCAACAATTTCAGAGACTCTATTGAACAAAGTGCACAAAACGCCATCAATACTCAAGTTGCTGGAGCTATTAATACTGTCTTGAGTAAGGAATTGGCAACTCTCAATCTCCAAATTCCAATCTTATCAATGGGTGTTTTATTTGATAGTACTTTGCAAAGTGTTGTCTACAATACTTCAAATTCTCTCATTGTTGGAACTGCTGGTAGATTATTTGTTAAGAATCAACCAGGTTATGCAGGACCAACTCCTTCAATGCCAAACTCTCTTGGAGCTGATAAGATGGCTGAAATCTTTGTCAGTGATTATACCCTCAATACTGCTGGATTTGCTTTTAACGAAGCTGGATTGTTCAATTATTTACTCACTCAACACATTTTCCCATCTTCTTTCCAATGGCTTTTCAACACTACTAATTTGCAATATTTCCTTCCTCAATTATACGCAAAATATCCAGGTCTTGAAATGCAAATTGACTTTACCACTGCTAGTCCACCAACTATTTCCATTTCTCCAGCTAATGGTGCTGAGGTTAACCTCATTGCTCAAGCCATTTTCCAAGTTGTTCAACCAACTGGACCAGTCAATGCCTTTGCTTTGAATTTCAATGCTGTTATGGATTTGGAAGCTTCTATTGTTGCCTCCAATATCACTGGAACCCTTACTTATAAGAGTTCTAATGTCACACTTGCTTATTCAAATATTGGCCCATTGGACGTTCAATTGGTTTCTACTATTGTTGATTTAATTTTCGAATATGGAGTTGTTCCAATTGGTAATACTCTTGCAAAGAGAGGATTCCCACTTCCATCTCTTCAAGGTCTTACCTTGGTCAACCCAGTAATTTCCTATCAAAACAGATTTATTGCTATTAGGTCAGATTTTACTTACACTCCAACAACAGCCGCCAAGAAATTGAAAAAGTATTAAAAACATTTCAATCTCTCAATTCTCAATAGTCATCGTAGATTGTAGTCATTTAATCTTCCTCTATTCCAATAGCCACACATTGTCTTTCATCACATATCTACAGCCCGCCCTTTTTCCTTACTCAACCAAGCACACACAATTTCATTTTAAAAAAAACGAAATGATGATGAACAATAATAATAACCATGACACAACCTCTTCTGCTACACTCATCAGGAGGAGAAGGAGTAGTCTATTGAATATTATACCCTCAATGTTATTGGGAGGTGGTTCTTCATCAGATCTGCTCTCTTCGAGTGCCGTAACGACTTCGAATACAACCAATAATAATTCAGCCAACAATGTATCAAATCAAAATCCTCAAGCCTACAATATTTGTGTGTTAGGTACAAGAGGAGTTGGTAAGAAATCACTGGTTTCTTACATGATTAATGGTTACTACAATCCTTCTACATTTATGAATTCAATTCGTCAGGTGGGAGATGAAGAAGAATTAGATGATGAGGCTTCTACTTGGACAGCCAATGATGATCAATCGGTTCTATCGGAGAGGAGTTCATCCTTCTCATCATTACATTCGTTCAGGAAGGAGAATGATGAATTGAGAGCAGACTATTCAAAGGTGATTGAGGTGGAAAATGGAGAAAGAAATGTAAAACTAAACTTTTTCTTACTTTCTCATTCCTTTTCAGATATAAGAAATAGAAACATGATGGATAGTGATTTGGAGTTTGTAAAAACTGTGGCTAGAGCCCATTTAGTGATTATGGTTTACGATGTAACAGAGCTGCCTTCATTCGAATCTCTTGTCCTTTACCATGAACAATTATCAAAGATAACCTCAAATCTGCCTTCAGACGAAACCCATGCTGATCCACTTGCTAGTTTCAAATTTGGATCCCCTCAGAGTCCAGCTCTATTAATGACCTCTCCAAGAACTCCTAGAGGAGGTCAGCAACGAAAGATAATGGCAGTAGGAGTCAAGACAGACCTCGAGGATGATAGAACAGTTTCAGAGTCACATATTCTCTCACATAGGAATGTTATTGGAAGTGATATCAAGTTTTATGAATGTTCGAGTGTTACTGGGGAGAATGTGCTAACCTTCTTTGAGGATGTGAAAGAACTTGCAAAATCAATAATAAGGCCAAAGAGCGTTACAGCAAATATTGAAACAAAACAGAGAAGGTCCAGTTTGGTGATTTCATCTTCAAGAACGAATAACTCTGCCTCATCCAGTACTCCAAATTTGGAAAATAGAAGAGCTAGTCTTAGATTGGTTGACTCTTTCAAAAATATTGGAAACAAAATAAGAAATAGATCAAATTCCATTTCCACTAGCTCTCCAGTCATTAATGAAAAGAGAAGATCTCAATCTATTGGTTTAATCATCTCACAACATGAACAAAACACTGGTTACAAAATCTCATCACTCAATTCAGATTTAGATAACGGATCTCAAAAGAAACAACAAACAGTTAACAATAATTCTAAATCATTCCCTCCATCATCATCTGAACCACCACAATCCAAAGAAGTTAGAAAAAGACCTAACACTCTATTTAACATTTTCAAACGTAAATAAACAACCACTCAATCTGTTCTTTATTGTAAAGTGACACCAACCAAGTGCACTCTAAGAAAGTACAATTAATCAACCATCACATGATGAACGTTTCTGAGGTGTTACCTCCACAAACCAAGACATACCAAAAATATTTGTTCAATCTAATTGAGATATTGATTACAAGAACCTCTATTCGAAACTATTGTTTTCAAAACACAAAATAATCCCCAACACAACATCCATATCAATTTACAATCTCTCACATCACCAAAACCAAAGTTACTTTTTTAACATCCATTTCTGCAAACAAACTTCACCCCGCCAAATCCATTTTGAGAAAGTTTTAAAAAAATGACGCAACAACTCAACCTTTCAGTTGTTGAATCAATTCCATCATCTTCCGCAACATCTCTTCAGCATTCTCCATCCATTAATAATAATAATAGCAATTCGGAAGAATTAAAAGAAATGAAAATAGAGTTGAAAGAAATTGCAAATTTAACTTTTAAATACAATGCACCAGATACGACGCAGCAACAAGAGAATATATTCAAGAAACATTCATCATTACGTTTAAAGACAATTTCAGTGTTGGTTGTCATGTTCATATTGTTGGTGTGCTTTTGTTTGGCAATTTTATTGACCTCATTCTTTTTGATATTTCATAATGTTGAACGTGTGGAATCGACTCAATCTTCTAGGAGAGTTTCAAGAGCATTGTTTGATGATTTAAAGCTATTGTCAGATCGTACGTTTGAATATGGATCGTTTGATTCGACAACTGAGTTGGTAAATGGAGCTTCACAAGAGACAATTGACCAATACATGTCAGATTATATGAATTGTGATTATTTGAATAGAGTTAACGTAAATATGGCCTTATTTTACTATTTAAATGGAACAATGCTAAGAGGAATTCATTGTTTTAAAGGTGTATCAATTGAAGGATTACCATCTGAGTTGACTAATCTAGATCAAGAAACTGTTGATGGTCAATCGAATGAATATAGGAAATTCTTTATCAATAATTTGGAAAATCCATCGACTAGACACATTGGATTAATGATACCAAGTAAGAAACTTTCAGAATTGGCAACAAGTGAAACATCACAACAAGCAGTTTCCAACTATTCCTCAATTTTATCAAACGTACTTCTTGTGAATGCAATGCCAATTCAAGGATATGACTCACTGGAATCATTTGGTATGCTCACCTTTGCCAAGTATAATACCTATGATTATCTGCTCGACATCTCAGAGAGGACTCAATTTTGTGTTACGACCTATGACCTGAAAAGTGAATATGAGACAAGTGCTTTCAAGTTGTCAACATCTAATGCAATCTCAGATTCTCTTGATGCTATCACTAGTGAATGGATACCAACCAATATTTCGAGTACAAATGTTTACTCTGATTGGACAAATGATGCTGCATCTCTTGTGAAGGTTATTGATATTGGAAAATCTTCCAGTAACTCGGATTATATTCTCCATGGAAGACAATGCTCCAAGACCATTACTAACAAGTTCTCTTCCTTCTCAGCTGGTTCTCAAAATGAAAGAATGGCTGCCTATCAAATGTACAATGACATTACAGGTGGAAAGACAGTAGTGTTTAGAACTGATATTCAAAGAAGTTCATTCCAAGTTGGTATGGCTTCCTTCCTTGTCGTGTGGTTTGTCATGACATTCTTCGTATTGGTATTGTCAGCTGGCGTTGTCATCTTTATTGAATCATCAGTATTGAGAAGAATTTTAAAATTATCCAAATCTGTTAGAGATTTCTATGAGAGTGGAAATGATTTTAACAAGACAATTCCTCAATTGGGTCACGACGAAATTGGTACTCTCTCATCAAAGATTAATCAAATGTTGGCCAGTTTGAAAAAGAATCAAGAAAAGCTAGTTAGTGACATGGATACAATGCAAGAAATGCTTGAAAGAACTTCAATTCAAGAACAATCCAATCGTTGCATCATGAATAGTATTAATGAGTTTATTGCCATTGTTGAAAAGAGTACTGGATTGATTGTCAATACTAATAGTTATTTTGATAATAAGCTTGTGGACAGTAATGAAAATCAGCAACAAGTCAACTATCTCCATGATACCATTGACAAATTCTTTAAGGAAACACCTCTCGATGAGTTGCTACAGAAATTTGCTGAAATTAGCGATAATGGTATATGGAAAACAAACATCTTCTCCATAACATCCAAACAATTACCAGTCCAATTGAAAGTTTACAATGTCAGATTGCTAATTAAAGAAGGCCAAGTTAGTGATGCCTTTGTAATTGTTGCCATCAATTTGAGTGAAGAAAATGAACTTCAACAATCACTCCAAGATCAAGAAACCAAATTAGAAGAAATGAAGAAAATTCTCGATTTTAATAGAATTATCAGTGATGACTATCTCAAATCAAGATTCTTACAATTGTGCCCAATTCCTAATGCCTCTAAATACATGGCAATGATTGAAAAATTGGAAACTTACAAGCTCACAAACAAACCTCAACAAAGAGCCAAACTTCACAAAAAGATTGTAGAGAGCTACCTAATTGACCAAAACAATATTTCCAATCTTTCTGATTTCCCTCGCTCCTCCATTCAAACATTTAACACTGAGGCCAAGAAGGCAATTTCCTCCCTCGCTCACTTTGATGTATTTGAAAAGATTGAAGTCATTGTCAAGTTAATTCTCATCAATTTGGCCTACACATCATTCATGGAAAATATCAAAACTATTCTTTCAGAGAAACCATCAAGCAGAGAATCCACAATGAGCTCAACTTCCAGTTCTTTTTCTCTTGGATTTGAAATTGCTCAACCAGGAACAAGCTCATCAACTGATGATGAACAGTCAGTGAAATCAGGTTCTGCACAGGATGGTAATATGTATTGGATGTAATTAAAATAAACATTGTTACATTCGAATCAATAATTAATGGATTTTAATGAGAATGAGCTCTTCAAAACCATTTATATTTCCATTTTCAATTATTCTTTACAAAAATAACTAAATACCAAGTTTGGAATGAACCGAGTTTTGGAATAAATTGAGTGGAAAGACCAATCTTGTTGCCATGTCAAGAAATTAATGTCTTTTCATAATTTCAACATTAAAAAAACGAAACCTTTCGAATACAACATTCAATGGATGCAAGAAGTTTACCTTCACTTTCTGAAACACAAGGTGCTGATCTGATTAGTTCTGTGCTGTTGATCCAAAGTATCATGACATTCTCCTTTATTTTCATACTTTCGTTAGGTTTCTTCATTGTGAAAGGAATAGTTTTCACACAAAGACAAAACAGAGTTGCTAAATATCAACAAGAAACGGAGGAAATTAAAAGAGCAGATTTAATTCTTGATGGGTACGTAGATATTACAATGGTAAGCTAATTAATTAGTTTACGAAACCCTTCGCAATTTGTATTCGAATCTTTCGGATACAACAAGTATCTAACCATAGCTTTATACATCTTTCGAATAATGACTTTTACATGGATTGTTACCACCCTTTCCATCTATCCATCTCTTAGACCAGATCTATTCGAAAATATCTATCTGAAAAACTCAACTTTTTTCACACACCACATGATTATGGTTTTCACCACTTATTTCTCACTGCAGACATTTTTAGGTTTCGTCTACTTAGTATTCTTTAGAAATTTCTCGATTAGGTTTTCGTATGAAACAAATTTCCTTTTAAAGAATTATTCTAAATTTGACAAGTGGATCAAAATTGGCTGGAGAGGAATTTCAATATTGTTGTGGTTTGTAGGCGAATTAAATTTGGTTGCTTCATTGGTTGTTTCGATTGGATATTGGGTTGGAAGAGCAAGTGTTCAGGAGGATGTTTTAGATTGTGTGTAAGTATTTAGTTTCTAATAAGTTATTCGACATCAAATTTGGGAAAGTACTGTTTCTTATCATGGTATTACAGGATTATTAAGCTTAATTGACTTTCTCTTGTCTAATTTTCAAATAAGAAAGTGGCACATTGTCACATTAATGTGCTTTCCTAGTTTATACTATATTTGGTTTTTAATTAGTATGAAATCGAGATGGGTATCAAAATTTCCATATAGTATTATTAATTATTATAGAAATCCTTGGTGGACATTTCTATTGTTTCTTGTAGTTGTTTATTTGGTCATTGGAATTATGTTTCTCTTGTTGTGTTTAGTTTCGTATTTGAGAAATAGAATATTAATGAGTTATTTCATCAGAAGAGAAAGTGAGGATGAGAAAAATAATGTTGAGAAAACTCCTGCATGTTGTGAGATTACAATAAGTATTACAACTTGTGAATCGACACCAAATCAGTAAATCATATCCAATTTAAATGTATTAAATATTTAAGATATGTATTCGTTTTATATTCCTTGCAAAAATTAATGAATATTGTCCGTTTTCTTATTTAATATTAAGATTTTAATATTGAGAATGGCTACGGCCATATCACGATGAATGCACCTCATCCCGTCCGATTTGAGAAGTTAAGCATCGTCGAGCCACATCAGTACTGAGGTTGGAGACAACTTGGGAACCTGTGGTGCTGTAGTCTTTTTTTTAGCAAATAAGATATTGCTCGGTAAGAACTTATTGAGAAGGATACTTTATTTTGATTATTTACAATTTACATGATAGCCTGGGTCAACTTGGTTTAGAAACATTTTCTATGAACAATTGCACAGCATCTTCACTATTTCAATATTTGAAGACTCAAATTCGAAAGGGAAATTTTATCGAAAATTGATCAACCAAAAGTTTCTCTTTCTAAATAGATCAAATTCAAAGGTGATAAATAGATGGTCAGGTGGCAAGCTTTTCTAAACAATAACTTACTGAACCAACAATCAATAGATTAGTTGCCTTCACTGTTCATACAGTCAAAGACTGTAGCGGGATCGTCGCCATATTCCTGGCAGGCTTCCGGTCCAAATAAATAATTGAAACCAAGTATAATTATATCAATAATATAAACATTGATTATCCAAATTAATTTTCTTTCCATTAACATTTCATAAAAATTTTAGTTTTCTACAATTAATTTATTTGCATACCGAGTTGAATGAATGAATGGAATAGGTTGGCATTCTCAAATCTCAAAAAGAAGCACCGATAATTTTCAACACAACATTCTCGAAATTAAATAATACACGGATTAGGAAAGGCCAAATTTATCAACAGTTTAACAAGTCATGTGCTTGTCATGAATCAGGACTTGTCAGCAGTAAGGAAATCCTTTCATTATTTGAAACACAGTACTTATTCTTCTATGTTTCCATTTTGAGTATTTCACCTCTTAACATTGCCAATGCATAGTAATGCTTATTTTGGACTTGTGCTTCTATTTTATTCACAAAACACTAAACTGAACTAATCTCGATACTCGAGATGCATTTCATGGTATTTCTAATAGTTCTCTGGCATGTTGAGATCTATGGAAGAGCTCTATTAGGATTACGCGAATTTTCATCATTTATCCTTTCAAGAAACAAAGAGCTTTAGTTTCGATTATCTGAATACAGAGAAATACAAATCTTAAAAAACAATACGAAATGCATACGTGGTGTAATTCGAGAAGTGCAAAGGTTTCTTTCATTGACGAAACGAAGAGAGTGAAAACTAAACTTGAAGGAAAGTGCAGAAAGCAAGAACCGAAACTAAAACGATTGAGAAAAGATATGCAAAATAACAAATTGCTGAAGAATTACTTTGTATTCCATAATGAAGATCCCAATGCAGATGTGTTCATTTACAAGGTAATCCAAGAAGAAACTGATGACGAAACTATTAGAAACCAAGATACAGTAATTTTTACTGAAAAGATTGAATCCAAAAGATCAATCAATGAACATGGTCATTCTCCTTCCATTCCCACCAAACAACCCATTTCTCCATCCAATAACAGTTCAGAATTTCTCAATATTGCAAGTTTTCTATCCAGTCTTCCACTAAACTCAATTGACCAATTGGATGTGCCAACTCTTAAATCATTATTTGGTTTCGCAAATGAAACTAATCCACAACAACCATCACAAGAATCGAGTTACAATTTTGAAGCATTATTACTCTTTTCTGATGATGAGTCCACTTTTTTATAAAGTTGTTGATGTTCAATATTTAAGTTTATCTTATTTGTTTAATTCACTTGACTATAACACAACCATACAATTCAAAAAAGAGATAATAAGAAGAAAACAAGACTTCACTAATATTATTTTCAAGTAAGGGAAAAAGACTACAGCACCACAGGTTCCCAAGTTGTCTCCAACCTCAGTACTGATGTGGCTCGACGATGCTTAACTTCTCAAATCGGACGGGATGAGGTGCATGAATCGTGATATGGCCGTACCCATTCTTAATATCAAAATCTTAATTTTGAATAAGAAGCAGCATTAGGCACAATAAATAATGTGTTTCGATCGACCTTAATTCGGTATTACACTCACACTTACACTCTGGTATTTATTTAGATTAAAACAATCTTTCACTTTGAATAATTTGCATATAAATTGGCCCAACAATACTATGTCTATTATAGTAATAAGAAAGTTGAACATACAAAATATAAAATTAAAGAAATTGTGTAAAATTATATCTCGAACGCCGGGAATTGAACCCGGGTCGCCAGAGTGACAGTCTGGAATGCTACCACTATACCACGCCCGATTACATTCATAATGAAATGTTTCCTTAATGTGCCTTAATGTAAGAAGTTCTGTCATCGTTCTAGGCCATGGTTTGGTGCCATCAAGACCGAAATTTTAATTAATGACAGATAACAATGTCCTTCCTTTTTGATATTATCCTTAAATTCCCAATTAGTTAGTTTAAAATAATTTATTGCTTATCATTTACATAGATCCATAATGAATCATTATTAGCTAGCTTTACATCTTTAAAGAAGAATTCATCAATTTCAATCTTGATTGGATTGTTGAAACGATCGACAGAGTTACAACAAGCACGATCGAAAATGAATACATCTCCCTTCTTTTGAGATAATCTTTCCATGACTAAATCTCTGAGTTGTTCAACAGTTTCTGGACAATGATGTGTAGCAATCTTAGTTGTGTAAATATCCTCCAATATTCCATTAAAACGTTTCATATAACTAATGAGGAAAGTAATTTCCTCCTTCTTGGCAAAACTTGCTGCTGGAGATGCTGAAGCAATTCCAAATGAACATCTAATTGGAACTGCATTATTTGATGATGTAGAAGCAACAACTACAGGTGGTGTTGTTGATTCAATGACAAATTTAGATTCGTATTGTTGAGTTGGTGATTGACCTTTCTTAGCTTTGGAAGCCCTCTTCACTCTCTTATTTGGAGATTCAATTGGGACGAAGAGATTTTCACCTCCTTCCTCTTCATCGATCTTTCTCTTATTTCCCTCAGTATTGGAATCAGTGGTGTTAGTACTAGTGTTGAGGAGATCTGAATTTTCTGAACTAGTGGAAGCAGCTGCCTTTTGCTTTGATCCTTTAGGTGCTTTTGGTGTCCTCTGAAGCCCTTCTCTCTTATTGAAAGCACGACTACATTTCAACATGAATAAATTAGTTCAATTAAAGCAAATTAAATAATTCACACACAAAATGATTCTTAAAAAAACTATAAAACTATATACTACTTACTCCTTATGTGGATCGTACTTTCCATTAGCAAATCTCCACTGCTTATTATAACATGTAGAACACACAACATGAGATTCACCTTCTTTAGGTTTTGGAATTTGATCGGCAAAGTGAGGGAAAGTTCCACAATAATTTTTGTAATTATTAGTGTTGATTGTGTAATTTTTGTGGAAGTTGACTTGCTCGCTACTTCTCCTACAAACTGAGCAGTAAGTTAAATTTTTTCCATTAGAAATACTTGTTGTTGATGTTGAAGTTGTTCTTGTTGCACTTTCCTTTGATTCGTCTTGATTCGACTCATCATCATGATTAGTTACTATTATTCCGAAAGAGTTTCGTCAAAAGATTGAATGACGGTTTTGCACATTTAAGGTGTGGGAATACATCATCATATCCGTGACGATGACGGAAATAATATTATCAAATTAGTTTCGTATAATTTTCGAATAGTTTAGTACTTACGTTGTGTCAAGCCAAGCAAGACATCATGTGCTTCTTGATCAAGTAAAATATTATTGAAGGACGATAAGGCATCGGATGCTTCGGTTTCTTGCTTATTAATCACTGGTAAATCATGACTTGATGCCGAACTTAATGTGTTGACATCTGGCATTTCCTCTTGCTTGATGATTGTTTGCGTAGGCTCATTGGCGTTGGAATTTGTATCACTCATTTTAAGAAAAATAAATTTGTGTTGTGGACGAACGAAACGTTGAGGATTTTTTTCGCGGGTTGTGATTGCTGACAGCGGCAAGCAAAAAATAAGGAATATTAAGAACTAATAAGGAGCATTAAGTGTAGGGACATGGTTTATTAATAGTCCAGAGTTTGGAATACAATAATGTTGTCTACACTTTTATGCGAGCGCTTGCTATTGGAAACTAATGTTGATGGAAGAGGTTGAAAGGTTCAGGTTTTCATGTTTTGCAAGGAGATTCTTATTGTGAGGAACCAAATCCACACAAAAGAGAAACAAGTTGTCGATATTGTACTTGGTGCAAGGAACACATAACGTGATTGTATGCCATTTGTTGAAATCAAGCATTCGGACAATGAAAGAGCATGATGAAGATTAAATTGTTGGGTGGTGTCTGATTTAGTAACTAGAATTTATTCAGGTTCATGTTGAGGAGGAAGATCTCTTTTTGATGAAATCATCAATACTGGATTTTTAATATTAGTATTGGAAATTACAGTGTTGGGTTCTGTTGATGCTCCGGAATAACAAGTTATTGTCCTCCTCTTAATCTAGCAAGAAGTGTAATTGTTGAGTCCTTTTGCACATTATAATAAGCAAGGGTTCTACTATCTTCCAATTGTTTACCAGCATAAACAAGACGTTGTTGATGCACTGGCAAAGCTTCCTTCTCATATAATTTTGCCTTCAGCTCCTCCACTAAATCATCTGGTTCCACCTCTACAACCGTTGAACGTCCACTCAATGTAGTCACGAATATTTGCATCAATTCCTCCACTATTCAATGTATTCTTAATTTTTTAAAGTTCATCTTAATATTTTGAAAATACTTTATCTCTTTGAGAACTTTTAAACATATTACTTTAAATTCAATTGATAATAGAGAGAAAGGGTGGCTCCAAAACTGACGGATAGTGCAATGTCTGCTTGAAACCTACCAAAGGGTGCACTCAACTTGTTTCCAAGGAGGCACACCTCTGGACCCGACAAAAAATTGAGTTAATAGTAAACGCGCCCCGTAGGACGCTTTCAGCTATTAAACTGAAAAGAACAGATACTACACTCGATCAAAGCCAAAAGGCCGAGAAAGATGTTTCGAAAAAGAGCAAAATCTGTCATGTATTCATTGCGCTTGGTGTGCTGTTTGATTAGCGCATTGTTGTGGGATTTTATTTTTTAAGGCTTTAAAAAAAATTCCTTGAACACGAAGCAAACCTTATTGAACACACTTTTAAATTAAAAATTTATTTAAATTTGTTAGCAACTCACAAGACAATTCGTCAAATAGATAACATCACCATTAAAATTAAATTGATGGCAAAGCTTGATTTATTGGCAAGCTACCACAGAAACCAACAAGTTAGAATTAAATAATAATCATCATGGAATTCTTCCGATAGAAGTTGTGAATTTGAAGCAAATTAACTCCAATACTTGAATATTGCAACATTAGAAATGATGGTTAAGTGCATGTAATTGTCAGGAAGTGATTGTTCAATTGAATTTGAGAAGAGTTCTCTCACTGATCTATGAAGAAATTCATTAAGAAAATTTGATTTTGATTCCGGTAAAATTCAATTTCTTAATAATTATTAATAATTAAAAAAGGCCGTTTTAGAAGTGGACGCATAATATATTCCAGCCAATTAAAAAGGCGCATGGGTATTACAAATTTAAAAAAAGAATCAAAAAAAATGTCGCAACAAGCAAATTCACCTCTCACAGTTCCTCTCCGATTCAAAGGAGACAAGGTTGTGATCATTACAGGAGCCAGTGATGGTATTGGAAAGGCTGCTGTTACTCATCTTGTTGAAATGGGTGCTCATGTTATTTTAGCTTGTAGATCGGAGGACAAGGCCATGAAAGTTATGGAAGAAATTAGAAACAAGACAGCCAATAAGGATGCCATGATGCAATTTATTCCGTTGGATTTGTCTGATTTGGAATCAGTTCGTAATTTTGCAAGAAAGTTTTTGGAGAAGAATTTACCAATTCATGCTCTGGTGTGTAATGCTGGAGTTTGGGAAGTGGAAAGAAAGAAAACTAAACAACAGTTTGAAAATACATATGGTATTAACCACTTGGGCCATTTCTTACTGGTTAATTTATTGTTGGATAAATTGAAAGAAAGTGCTCCATCGAGAATCATTATACTGAGCTCTAAAATTCATTCAAGTGGGGATGCTAAAGAATTATTGAGCGATCCAAATTATGAAAAACCATCATCATATAGTGGAAAGCAAACTTATGCAAATAGCAAATTAGCTAATCTTCTTTTTGCTTACAAATTGGTTAGAAATTTGAATGAAGGCAGTTCAATACCTCAATCAGGAGTTAGTGTAATTGCCATGCATCCTGGTGTTGTGAACACACAAATTTTTGCAGGGTTATTGGGAAGTTTTTCTTCAATTATAGGTGGTCTATTCTTTGATACTCCAGAACATGCTAGTCTCTCAGTAGTTTTCCATGCAGTTCATCCTGATCAGAATGGCGTTACTGGTTTCAAATATTATGAACAATGGAAGGAGAAGAAGAGTATTGCAGACAGTTTCAATGAAAAGTATCAGGACGATTTGTGGGAAATGAGTGTTAAACATGTTGGAGGTCTCACTTTGTAATTAACAACCAAATTGTATCATTAAAATTAATTTATTATCATTCGCTGTAAAAGAAATAATTGCATTATGATTAGTAAATTCAAATATATTTCCTCATATTTTGTTTTAATTAATTTTTAATATAAAAAATGCAGCAACAAGAACCAACTTCCCATCAAGTGGTTTTCACTCCTTTACAACTCCCAGCTGATCTTACTCCGGGAACATCATATGTAGAATATCAACAAAATCAGTGGACAACAATCATGACAAATACAACTGCTCTTGTTTCTAAAAGTCTGGAAACGGAAGCAAAATTGCAAGACAATGCCAATTTATTTAATCAAATTAATAATTCTTTATTTAAACTTCAAAAGGAGCTTGATCCGAATAATGTAAAAACAATGAAAACACAACTTGTAAATATTCAACAACAATTGGAAAAGGTGATACGGATGACGGAAAGTGTAGAGGATTTATTAATCTTTATGAGAGCACAAACACATTAAAATTAGATAAATTATTTATCTTTACTCGAGAATAGTATATATACTATATGATTTGGAATTCTTTCCAGAATAAATTATTATTAACATTCATCATTAATTATGAGAATTAAGGTTTACAGTATGTCTTTTTAATGTAGACACCGGTCCAACAACAAGCAACACTAATAAACATGAATAAGAATCCACCAAAAAAGATTGCTATTGGAAGGAAAATATAAGTATAGAGTAATTCATCAGGAGGAACTGGGAATGGAAGTCTCTTTTGTTTTTGATATTCAGTGTAGAGTCTATTTACAACAGAGGTTCTGAGATAGGTTGATAAAGTAGTATTCAGATCACTATTGAGTAAATCAATATAAGTTTGATTAGTGAATGAGAGTGGAGGATAAACATATGGACCCTTATTAGAAATTGTCATTGTTTCTGGATAACCATTAATAGGTTCCAAATAGAATTGATAAGCTCTGTAAGGATAATTTGGATTTCTACCATAAAATGTTAATTCACTAAATGCTCCAATATCCATAGCTCCAGGTGCCGAATAGACTGAACCTGAAGAGGATGTTATCTTGTCAGCAACATACATAACTTTCGAATCTCCGTAAATACTAAAATATTGTCCATTAAATCCAAACTCTTGTAATTTGGTATTGGCACATGTTTGAAATTGGAATACTACTGTTGTTTTGGTGGTAGAATCTGTCTTGTACACAAATTGTAAACAGTTTCCATCATATTTAGAAATAATTTTCTTTGAACTTGATGAAAGTGTGAAAACGTGACTGGTACCATTCAAAGCACTACTATCACAATAAAATAGATCATTGTAATATTCTGCTTTTGACTTATCCAAATTATAATTTACCAAGTAGGAACATTGTGGTGTAACATTCGGATCAGTTCCTTGCCAATCCAACAATTTTCTAATGTAAAAATCAGATCCATATATTGTTTCATTAAATAGAGGTGGTAATGTAGTACCAACATTAGGAATATCTGTAGAATATGGTACATTGTATGGATCCACAACAAGAAAAGCTTTAAAACCTAGAGTATTATTAAACAAGGCAATCACTGACTTGAGAGCAGTGATAGGACCTCCATCCCTTCTCTCATAATAAATAGGAATTCCATACAATAAATTATATCTATTCGATGATGAATTATACATCATCTCCAACTCTCTGATAGTATACATTTGATCCGTTTGTAGTGAATAGGTTGTATCCCGTACTTGTAAATTTACTATCGCATTCTCCCTTCCGTATATACTACAACTCATCATTATCAGCATTGCAATGGTTATTGTCATCATCATCATTAGAAAATTTACAAAGCCTTGTTGTGTTGTTGCTTCCTACTCTGATGAACTTTTGAAAAGTGGAACATATTGGTGTGATGATAATTTTTTGTTGTTTTTAATGTTGGAACTTGGAAGTTAAAGTAAAAAACAATTAATATTTCAATCTGTTTGAAAATTGTACATTATTTATTCGATGAATCTTAATGTGTTCTTGTCCTTTCATTTCGCATTTCATCTGTTGATGATGCTATAGAAATTGTGAATTCTGACCAATCTTCTGACATTGGAAACTGGACTAATAGAAGTGCCTTATTTTATTGAAATACAGTCGATTCAATCTCTATAAATTGTAATCAGAGTTGAAACTTTGATTTTACTATTTTCCAAATAAATGGAGGGTCAATACCATATTTTAGAAAGATGAATGTTGGCAACCTTTCTTTCATCAAGGAAACAAACGACGGTCACATGCAATTCATCTTGGAACACTACTCGAAACCTTTCCATCAACATCATTTATGATGAAAATATCAAAAAAAATTAACACATAATTATTGGAATAAATTATCATCACCATGCAACAAGACAATACTCCATACGCTCAATTCGACAACGTCCAACACGCTCAACCACAACAATACTACACTCCACAACAGTATCCACAATATAATACTACCACTACTGCCACTCCACAATATGATCCATACGCTGATCAACCACCAGTAGCTGCCACTTCTACCACTCAAACTTCACAATATTATTCTGGAGGTTATGTTCAACCGTAAGTGGATTCACCAATAATCAACAAATATTTAACATTTTTTAATATTCGGGTGATGATTTTTAACGATAAATCATGATAATATAATGATAACAATATATGATAACAATATAGACATTATGATGATCAATATCACAAAAAGAAGAATGATGACATGACTTTATTATTATTCATTGTTGGACTTTTTATTCCTCTTGTTTGGATTGTTTTGTTCTTTATTACAAGAGATAAAACCAAGTACAGCAATAGAGCTAGAACAGTAAGTTTTTATTGATATTAATCAATCTAATATCTTACAATAATATTTTACAAAAAAAAATATAGCTTGGTAATGTTGGATGTGGTTTGATTGTTGCTTCAATCATTTGTTATGCTGTCTTTATTGTTATCATTGTTGCTGTCAATATTGCTGTCCGTGCCAAATAAATCAGCATCAAATTCAAATTATTGAACTGCACATTGTTGTATAAAAATTGTTGGCTGAATTGTGAAATTATTTCGATTCCTAATGGAATACAATTGGAAGAGCAGTCAGGCTAACTCTGAAAAAATTACGAGCCGTTTATGCATGAAACACTCTTACTTTTTTTTTGACCGCTTCAACTCCCAAGCGCCTGCAGTCTCTAGTAAGCAGTGTAAAGGAGGAGGCTTTTAAGGCTTAAAGGTGTGTCGATCGATTATATCTCCCTTAGAAGAAAAAAAGTTTTTTAAATTTAATCTTACGATCGTAACAATATAGAATATACATTGAATAATATAGAGAATGGATCCTTCAATGCAAGTACCTCTTCATCAACCATTGCAAGAACAAGCTAAATATGCTGGAGAGGAGAAGTATAATTATTATTATGATCAACCTCCACCTTATTATACAACAACAACACCTCAATATCCAATACCTCCTCAAATGCCAATGACTAATACTGCAATGCCAATATCAAGTGAAAATTATTATCCACCTCAAAATGGAGGTTATGTTGTTCAACAATATCCTGGACAAACAACCACTCAACAGTAAGTGTTACACTTTTTCTGATGTAGATGATCAATTATTAGAACAACAACCTTTGTTTCTAACCCTGTACTGGGTGATAATTTTGATTTGAAGAAAAAGAATGATGATATGGCCTTTGTAATCTTCCTGATCGGATTTTGCTTTCCAATTATTTGGCTTATTCTCTTTGCAATGACTAGAAATCGTATGAATTACAGTGATAGAGGAAGAAGAGTAAGTAATTGTTAGGCTTTGTGTTTGCTAATATTAATAGTTTGGAAATATTGGTGGAGGATTATTTGCATGTTTCGTGGTGTTGGACATTGCTGTTGTAATTTTAATTGTAGTATTGAATAATGTTGTAGTAAGGCGTTATTACTAGTAGTAATGGTAAATATTAATAAAATAAATAATAATTATTATAATTAAATTAAGAAAATAATAGTTTTATTCAAGGTTTCAATTCTATTAATAATTTAGTCATAAAAAATGCAATCATTTCGAAATGGAAAGATTTATTTAATTCAACAATTTTTTGAAGCTATTCAATATTTGCCCGAACCTAAAAGAATTGCAGGTTTTCCTCCCAAACAAACAACAGCCTTGTATCACTTGGAAAAAGATGAACGATTAAAGCCTTCAAAATTATCGGAAATTTTGCAAAATGATGATGAAACTACAATCACCATCAAGATAATGTACATAATAATGGAAGTTGTGAAAACATATCCTTCCTCGAAATTAGTAGAGTTTTTCCCATTTTTTGAATATATTATTGAATTGGATCAGGAAATGTATAATAATTTGTTAATACTTAGACAAGTTGTTTATCCAAATCAAGAAACGAGTCGCTCAACAAATGAAACTGTTGATACTGCGTTTAAGAGAATGAGTTTTCAAAATGAAATACCCGAGTGGAAGCTATTTACATTTTTATTATTTTCAAGGATTTGTCATCGAGGATTTTATAATGAATTTTTGGAATATTCAACAGAATCAGGAAATGTACTTCAAAATGTACCATTATTTCAGTTGGTGTTGCTTGAATATTTTAGACGAAAGAAGGCTAATCATTTATCAAAATATTCTGACCACTATTGGATTAGCTATGAAGAATTCGTAATTGTGGGACAAACATTGGAATTTTTCAATCAATACGTATATT
Source organism: Naegleria gruberi (assembly GCF_000004985.1). NCBI lineage: Eukaryota > Heterolobosea > Eutetramitea > Acrasida > Naegleriidae > Naegleria > Naegleria gruberi. The sequence continues at coordinate 21,580 of NW_003163235.1, read as the reverse complement.
GGATGGATTCTATTGATGAAGAATCTGATGAGTTTATATCAGTATTGAAAATAGAACAACTCCGAATGATAAAAATGATTATAGAAAAACTGATTAGTATAACATACGAATTGTCAGAAGTATTTGATTTCCGATTCGAAACTAATATTGGAGATATTGCAAAATATCTGTCCAACATAGGAACCAAATTAATTTCTACATTATGCTCCTCCTATTTTGAGTCAGTTCAAACAATTCTTCAATGTTTGGGAAATGATTTTGCAAAAATTGGTAATAAGATTAATTCGGATATGTTTTGTCACGGAAAGACAGTCGGTATGATAAAACAGAAAATTATCAATATTTCAGGATCAGTCATCCAATCCATGTTTTTCTCCAACTTGTTAGATCCATTCTTTAATACGAGACAGATAGTAGAGACTGTACTGAGGAGTTTTGTAGATCCTTATTTAAAGATATTACTACTTGAACTGCAGAAAGATGCAAAATCTGAAGAGGATGTATTAATCAAAGAAACGGCATGTAAATCAGCAGGATATTATAGTGCTATTTTTGGTAAACTACTTTACCAGGTTTCTCTTAATTTAAATAATCAATTTGGTGAATATTTGGAACATATTCAATTTCTCAAAAATTTCAATGATGAAATTATTGACATTATGGTGAATAACTTGAAGGATGAAAACTTGAATGTGAGAAAGACTACGTGTATTTCTCTGTCAAACTTCCTTTCTTCTAGAGAAATTAGACCATCGGTTTTTTCACAAATTGTCGAGTATTTTAAATATAATTTAGATAACTTTAGAACCTATTCTAATTTGATTACAGTAATTTTGAAATTTTTACATAGAGATAATTTGAGAGATGCCCACACTTTATTAATTGCCAACACTTTCCTTTCGAATCTATGTGAATATTTAGAGAGGGCTAATTTAGACCAATTCAAGGAGTGGAAAGTTTTGACTACTTGTGTCTACTATTTGGGACATAATATATCAATCAGTATTCTGAAAGATTTTTTAGATTTCATTAAGGAACATATTAGAAAATTTTTACAACAAAAAAGATCTAAATTGATACATTATTTCCTACCAATACTTGGATCATTCTTGAAAACGGCTCAGCCAAGTACCATTTATGTGATTGAAGAATTGGGAATTTTAAAGGATTTGAATGATTTACTCCATCTATTTGCCAGTAAGAAAGAATATCACGAATCTTTCTTCAAATTAATTGATGGCATGTTTATGGCAAATATTTTCAAGAATTTAAATTGTTTGAAAGAGGAGACAAATATTGTGAAAGATTTTGTACAGCCTTTCTTATCTAATTATTTATTCGAGAAGGTTCAAGTTGTGAATAGGAATAATACCACTTCGTTTGATGCATGCGTACCGTGTATAGTCTCTTTTGGAAGAATGGTGGAATATTTTGTTATTGTGAGACCAACCGATGAACAATGGCTTGATAATTTGGCTAAGGAGTCTATTCAAACTATGAAAGAATTATTGACCCATGTTACCCTATTCTCATTGGATGATGCTTCAAGAATTACTGATGCAAAAATCAATCTTAGAGTGGAATCAGTGAGGTCACTTATTTTGTTGAGCTATTTAAACATTGATGATGTTGCACAAATTTTTGTAGATCATGTGGATGATTTTTTCCTCTTTGATGATGTCCCAGATAGATTTGATTCGAGTATTATTGAGTTTGGCTTTTTGCAATTATTGGAATATTCTATTGATCATATGAAACTAGATATGAGACAAAGCTATGGGGATTTGTTGAGTAGAATTGATGATTACATTTATGGTGAAGTGTTTTCAAGGAGATCATGTAGGTTGACATTACATTGGCGAAGAGTTACAGAAAAGCTAAAGTTGTAAATAAAGGTATTCATTCACAAGGATTAAGAGAAAAAATATGAATCGCCCACCGTGGGGGTCGAACCCACGACCACAAGGTTAAGAGCCTTGCGCTCTACCGACTGAGCTAGACGGGCAGATATTAAGGAATATTTGTCCCACTAATCATTATTTCGGCCTTACAACCATTTCTTACTAATTAATATATTCAAAGAATTTTATTTACAACAGATTGAACATGATAGACACAACAATGGTAAGAAGAATATACACAGGACCATTGTTTGTAAAAACACCATTTGACTCACTAACAAGAGCTCTAACATCCAATGTGTTGTTTTCATCCATGTAGCCATCAAATTCCAAAACCATTTGATCCATCAAAGAATCAACATTTACAGATCTAGCCATCATTGTGGATAAACTAGCATCTGTTGTTACTCCATTCTTATCTACAACAATAGTAATTGGACAAGGCATATCGAGAATACAACCACATTTCAATCCTTCCCAACTATTCACAAATCTCTGAGCTAGGAATGTGAATAAATTATTGGCAACTCCAGTATCAGGACTTGCATATTTCAAAGTGATAGACTTGTCGAGGAATATTCTGGCAGGTGCCACAACTGCGTAATGTTTACAATAGAGACGAGTGGAAGCAAATGCAACACTGGAAACTTGTGGTTGAAAAACAGCAGCTCTATACAAGTTGAGTTTTTCAAGGTTTGCTTGATCATTGCTTCTTACCATTGGATTTCCTTTTGGAAGAAGAGCAATCGGTGCTTTTTGTTTCAATTTAGCATGAATCTCATCCAATGCCAATGACTGAGTCAATTGGCCATTATTTGCCAAATCAGGGGCCATGTATGGAGTGCAATTTAAAGCACGTGCCATTGCAACAGCTAACAATCTATTATCAGAACCATTTACCAAAGTTTGAGTTTGAGCAGTTCCTCCAAGGGCTTTCAAATTAGCTGCAGTATTTTGACAAGTTCTACCTGCCAATGTCTTGTTTGTACTAATGATATAGGATGTAACAACGTTATCTGATTGATCCATGTCAACAATACCAAAATCTCTGACAGTCATACATGATTTTCCATCAAGAGCAGTGCCAAGTGCTGGAACTGGTGGATTAAAGAAGGAACCAGGATTATTGGTTGCATTTTCCTTAATAATTTGACTGATTGACGTTTGGACAGCTTCAAAAAATTGTTTTCCATTGCATGAGGCGAATTGGCCAAAGATATCATTTGCTCCATCAATACCATTTACACAGTTACCTTGAACAAGTGAATTACTGGAATCAATTAAAGTAAGAGAACCAGCATTTGTACCAAACCACAAACCAACAATTGCTGTTTTTGGAAAGGTAGGAACAGTTGGTTTGATTGCTGGTTGAGTATTTTGAGTAATTACCAAAGGATTATAAATCATGAAGGATCTTGTCTCTGGAACGAAAATAACACCCTCAACAAATGATTGTTGATCAGCAGCTGTCATGACACAAGGACCATTAGCAGGATTGACAGCTCTCAAAATATAAGGGGTTGCCAATCCTTGAGGAGTGAGTGGATTTGGAGGAACAATAAGAGCACAATCAGGATTAGCACCTTTTACAATTCTGATATAATGTACAAGAATAATGGCAAGACAAATACTTGTCTTGAGTGAGTTGGAAACGATCATGTTGAGCATTTGTGAATGATATTCAATGGTTTGATTTGAATAACAACAGTATTTGTTTTTTTTTTGATATTGTTTACTAGTCCAATAAAGTGCCGGCAATTTAACAGAAATTGCACAAATCATGTGTTGTCAAAAAGGAAAAGTAGGTTCTCATAATGTTGAATGAAATAAAGGATGAAAGGTTGAGAGATACACGAATAATAACTAATGTGGAGTTTGGATAATGATCTATCACGAAAAACTGATTCTCTATCATTAAAATTGTTTTCATTTTGTTGATTTGACACAAAGATCCATCATAAATCATTGCAAGTAATAAAAACCTAATTTTCATGTTGAATCTGTCCTTTTGTGAATAAACAAAAACATGAATCGCCCACCGTGGGGGTCGAACCCACGACCACAAGGTTAAGAGCCTTGCGCTCTACCGACTGAGCTAGACGGGCTACATTAGAAATGCTTGAACTCCCTTAATGACCGACAAGGCAACTTGTTATGATGCTAGCCACTTGATTTTGTTCAATTGTGGCTCATCTTTAGGGGTATTCCTGAAATAACTAATCTTGTGTACAATATATTTATTTGGTTTGTAAATGCTACCATTCTTTAACTTTGTTCATTTACTCATTCTTAGTTATCATATTTAGCTGATGTGAAAAAAATGGAAGATAAATCAAGACTCGGATTCAAATTTTTAGAAAAGATGGGTTGGAAGGAAGGTGATGGTTTGGGAAAGGATGGTTTTACGGAACATGTAAAAGTACCAGTCAAAACAGATACTGCAGGTATTGGAGCAACAGAAGAAGCAAAGAAAGAAAGAACTGCAACTGTAGGTAAAAATCCAAACCAAGAAACAGAAGAAACAGAAGAAAAGAAAGAAGAAAATGAAAAATAATATACAACAATTCCAACATCATGCCACTTTGCTAGTCTTCACAAGGTCGCATATTGATTGTCAACTTTCAATGATTTAATTTTAAAATCCTGTATTCATTGAATTGTTTTCAAACTAAATTCAAGTACATTATTTTCTAGCACATTATTCATCAAGACTTTCCATCAACCACTCACATTATTAACTTAAAAACTTGTTTTTCGAATAACAAGCAACAAGTCCAGAAAGCTCAAGGATTTTGGATAGAAGAAATCCTTCATTGAACCATAGCTAAAAAATGTTTTTAGATTGAACTAATTTTCAATAATTGAAATTTTACTTTACAATATTTCTGTATATTTACAAAAATGCTTTGAAGGATTGAAAATTAAATTTTCACTCAATAGTTACCATATCTTCTCTTGATGGAGAGTTTAGAAAGCTCCTCCTTGAGTTCCTTCACTTTCTTTCTATTCTTTTCCAAGTCCATTCTCAAGGCAATTAAGACAAACACAACACTTCCACACAACAATCCAAATTTGAATGGATTTGTATCCATCCAAGAGCTTAGATTGGCTGAATTATTTGTATTGGACTCCTTCACATGCACATATTCCTGCAAGTGACTTATTTGCTTATTGAGCACATAATTCTGATGTCGGATTTGATTCAATTCTCTGAGAATATTCATTGCCTGATGATAATCAGCTACATTCTGATCGTGTTGTTGATGCTGTTGCTTGTGTTGATGAGTATTGTATGAAGTAAATGAATCAACATGATGGAACGCATTAGATGCAGCTCCATGAGTAGTGGAGAGTGCAACTGCTGGTGATGCAGTATTGGTATGATTTGTATTGTAATATTTACAAAAGTAGGGCAGAGATGATTGTCTCTTGGAATGCAACTTCATTTGGAAGGATCCTTCGCTAGCAGTTGGTACTGAATTGGTACCACATAGAATCGTGGCGACTGATTTGGAATTCTTCTTGGTTGTAAGATTTGAGAATGATTTGAGTGAGTGCTTTTGAAACATTTTTTTTCTGTTGGAAGAAGGGAATTAGATGTTGTTGATGATGAATTAAAAGAAGTGGTGAAGGGGCAGTAGTTGTTGTTTGATGATGGATTATTTGTTGTTACTCTTTTTACTAAAGTGTTCAATTTATCTACCTTCTAAATTTAGACGAATGACATTTAATAGTTTGACTAGTAAAATTCAATATCAATTAAATAATAGGTTTGTTGAATAACATTATGACAATTAAGATTGTAATCTTCAAATAGCAATTTCTAATGATCTATTGTAAATTCATTTAAAATATGAAATTTTCTCTCTAAGCAAATTGTAAACTTGTTCATTTTCATAGAAGACAACTGGCAGATGTGGATAAATGTACTGTTCAACATTGGCAGCATTATTATGCTGGATTGCCTCAATAACAAGCTCTGAAGTAAGGAAACTTGGAGGTATTTCTTTAAAATTGGTGGGTTCACGAATCGAAAGGTTGATAAAATCCAAATCTTGTCTTTGGCGCCAGCCTAGACCGAACATACCCAAACCATACAATTTCGGATAAGATTTCAAAATCTGTAAAATATTGTCTTTGGTGTGGAAGGATAATGGAACATCTGGCCAACGACACAAGCTGCTCTTTAAAGCAAATTCCACCAATTCCAATGTCAACATTTCTTCCTTAATTAGTGATATCACTGGACGACGACATTTGGCACCGTGAGTAATGGCAATCTTAACTAGTTCAGGAGTTTGTTTCAAAGAATCTATGGTAATTGGATTAGTAGCTACTAGATGCTCAATCATCTTGGCACTCATTTTGAATCCATTTTGCAGGTTTGGAAGAACATTCATCAATTCTTCTCCTAGACCTCTGTCTGCTAATTTCATTAACACGTCCTCATCACATAGTAGTGAATGATCTATTTTAGAAATGTCAATAGGTCTATATTCCAATATTTCCAATATGAAATTCTTATTTGCCCTAAGGTTACGATTTATCAATTCAAAAGCAATAGGATGAGCTCTAAATAGCAATACAGCTTTGGTGTAATCATTACAAAATAAGTAAAGCACTTGATTAGGTAACAATTCTAATGATCTATAATAGTTTCTCTCCCCGCCTTCAATCATGCTCAATAGATAACTTGAAAATATCTCAACATCCTGTTTTAAAGCTTCATTAAGGGAATGGTAGATATATGAATGATTAACCAGAAATTTGAGAATTAATTCTCTATCGTTTGTTTTCAGTTCTTCAGAAGCAATTTCAAAAAGAACTCTTGCATTAGTTTTAGTAATGGATTCCATTATCAGACCACTATTGCCTCGAATTTCCTCTGGTACTTTATGAACAATGCTCTGTGTTGAATTTTTTAGCGCAATTAAGGCAACATCTCTATCTCTCTTTAGCCTTTCAGATATTGATAGGTATTCGTAGGAAGAAAGTCTTACGGCAGTAAGTGCAATCTCTTTGTCATCTGCATAAATAGGAGGAATTTGAGAAATACTTAGGCGGTTTTTTACAGCTCTCAAACAAATATCTCGGTCATTCTTCAAATTGTCAGACAGTGAATGGTAAGTACTACATGTATTATCGATCATACTTAAGGCATATTCCTTATCGTCAATAACAGATCTTGGAATGAACTCTTCAATAGAAAGTGAAGGTAACTCTTTCATTCTGAAAGGTTTGGCTTTGAGTGCCTCTTTTGTAACATGAGTGCCTTTCACTCTTTCAGAACAAAATCTAATTGTTAGAGGATGAATTTGTAAAATATCTTTCATGAAAATATCATCGTCCTTGATTTCATCTGAGGCAAATTGAATTGCATCTACATAATTGGAAACTGCTACCATTACAATTTCCTTATTATTCCTTAGTTCTTTTGAAACATATTTCAATTGACTTCCATTTGTTTTTAAATATTTTGTCACGAACTCTGGATCATTTTTCTTTTCCTCAGTTGCGAACCTGATAGGCTCTCGTTTAGGCACAATTTTAACATTTAACTGTTTTTGTGGTAAAAAGCTCTTTAACCATTTTTTTAACTTTCCCAACTTTTTAAATGCATAATCATCATATGCCCTATATTCCAGATCATACAAATTGAAATTCTTGTCAGCATACAATTTCCTTGTACGAGTGTGGAATGGATTATATATTAAATCCTCTGACATTCCCCAGCAAATTTTTTGAGATGTTGATCCAATACAAACCAAACAATCATGAACAAAATTAAAATCTGATAATTGTAGTAATTCCAATATTGGAGCCTTGTCCTTATAATACAAGTATCCAAAATCTTTAGTCCATTCCTGAATAGGAGCTATCATATTTACAGGGTGAAACAAGGAATCATTCCAATCAATTCTTCCATTTGTTGTTTTCAATAATTCTCTTGTATAAAAGTCAACCTTAAAACCAGGCATTCTTCTCTCGAATACCTCAATTTCCTCGTCATCTACTGCTCCTTCTCTCAGAGGTTTACAAACAAGTGTTTCATCATTTAATTGATTGAAAATTGCGAAAAACTCTCTACTCTCCACTGATAGACAGGCAAGCCTAAGATCAAGACAAACCAATTCCATCACCATTCTATATTTTGCCTCTAAGTAACTAAAGATCAATTCCAAAGTATCGGGAGACATCAATTCCTTCCATCTTGATCTTGTTGCTGCGAGGCAATTAACTGGTGTTCCATGGAGCTGTTCTTCTTCATCTTGTTGGATCGTCATCATTATTATATTATTCAAGCGTTAAATAGTAGCCTTCCAATCTAGAGCTATTTTTTTGAATGGAATTTGTAAAGAGATATATATTGTAGAATGTTGTAAGAAAATTGGAATTTTAGGAAGCTTGTGATAAAATTACAATAACGTTTTTATTCTTTAATTTCATAAACAATATCTGTTATGACTGGCTTAGTGGTAACACCTTGTACTTTGTTATAATCAACAATTTCTTCGTGGAGCAACTTTTTGATTTCTTCGATTGGCATTTCATTATCACAATTGAATGAGAAGAGTTCAACACCTTCTTCGTCTTCATCTTCTTCAAACATTGATTCCAAATATGGATGAGCAAGAGCTTCTTCAACTGTTATTCTCTTAAGAGGATCAAAAGTCAACATCTTTTCCAATAAATCAATTGCTAATGGATTAGCATGTGGGAAAATATCTTTAAAGTTTTGTTTTTGTTTCTTTGGAAGTGTTTTCATGTATTTCTTTGCCTTGGCACATCCTCTTGTTTCTTCATCAGTTGGTGTACCTGTAACGTCAAGAATCAAATCCAATTGGTTAAGATAATTCTTACCAGGGAAGAGAACTTTCCTCTTTGGTGGTTTATCCAACATTTCAGCAAAGATACATCCAAGACTCCAAATATCCAATGGTTTTCCTGCTTGATCCCACATGAGCAACAATTCTGGACTTCTGTACCAACGAGTGGCAACATAAGTTGTTGACATTTTAGGATTTGTATCTGATTCAATACCACGTGACAAACCAAAGTCACAATATTTAATTTCCATATCTCCATTGATAAGAATATTTGATGGTTTAATATCTCTGTGCTATGTAATGTTGAATATTACGTTTTGTTTAGTGTATAAAATAGATGATTATTATGTAATAATAATAGTTAAATAGTAAAATAATTATCGGAGCATTAGTTTCAGCACAATATGTACAAAAGAACAATAACATACCAAAATATTAGCAGAGTGAATGGTCTTTAAACCCCTAAGTAAATGGTACAAAAAGTATTGAATATTTTGATCTGTTAATTCTTGATTAGATTTAATCATTTGTCTCAAATTAGAATCCATAAACTCCATGACAATATAAACGTCATTAAATTCCTCAAAAGATGGTGGAAGAACCAAATCATACAATTGAACAACATTTTCACATTCTCCCAAATGACGGAGGATTTTAACTTCTCTCAAAATTCTCTTTTGATATTCTCTATCATGTTCGAAAATGTTGAAGATCTTCTTGATGGCAACTTCTTGTTTTCTCTCTCTATCATAAGCAGAACTATATAATATCATCAAATTAAATATTATTATTATTACGATAATTGTTAAATATAATCCTCATCATAGAGTATACTTACACAACGACTCCGTAAGCTCCTTGCCCTATGACTTTCTTCACTTCATATCTGGATGGAATTTCAAATTTGTTACCAGCAACAATGTAGGTTACGTGCTCTAACTTTTTCTCTTCGCTCATCTTCTATATGTATTGTGCTATATTTTAATAATATCAAATCAACATTGTTAAACAATACATGTTCAATAATATCATCATCAACAAAATAAATTCCATCATCATGGTTCATACAAAATCAAGATCATCATCGTATCACCACATCCATCCGCATCAACAATATATAGATAACATGTTCAACAACAACAATAAATAATGCGATCATCATCAATAAATCAACACATGCACACATGCTCGTAAACTTACATGTTGATTGCGCTAAATTTTTTTGTGGAGAAAATTTTGGATGACAGTAAAACGCTGCTTTTGAAGTTGTAACTTGAGTATTGCACTCTATTCGAATGGTTTACAAGAGAATTATCACGAAGGGTTTTGGATAGGGAAAGGCTCAAATAAATACTCGAAGAATATTGAATTGGGGTGACCACTTGCCATATTAATTGAGAAAATATAGTTCGAGGATTTACTCGATGTGTTTTGGAGTGTATTAAATATTGAGTAGGTTGACTGGTGGTGATAAGAATAAACTTGTTTAGAGTTGGTTGAGTGTTTTATTGATTCAACGTTTCACCATTCGTTAGTACAGGTTTGCTGTTTTTCTTTTCAACTCGTTTCATGAATCGTCTTGGAGGAGCCATCGCTCTCATCACTTGTGGATCTGAAATAATGGTTGGTGTCACATTCGATGAGAAAGGTTCACTTATTTCCACGATTTCTGTTGGCATTGAATCTGTATTTTCTAAATTGTTTCTTGCTCTAATTTTTACAATTCTTGGAGAGAATGTTGGAAGTTTAGTTTGGTCTTTGGATTGATCTTTGGATGGAGCGAGAATTAAACTCACATTATGGTTGGAAGTGACATGTTTGTGATCATATTTGACATTTCTATCTAAATGGCGTTTTGGTTGAATGATTTCACTAGAATTGAGGGTTGGTAAATCAGAGAAAGTCAACATTGGTGATGAAATTGAACTATTGGTATCAACATCTTCTGATGATTCAATATCGGATTCATCATCTGAATCTGACTCCTCAGAATCTTCCTCTTTCTTTTCTTGTTCAAAGTTTACAATCTTGATTTCAATACTTCTTGCAGTGTTTGGATTAGATTCAGGTTCATCAAGTATTTCTTCCCTTTGTTCAGCAATACTCTTTCTAATTTGTTCATATGGATCTTCGTTTTGTGTATCACAGACTGTCTTTAGAGATGCTTCAAAGAGGGTATCAAAATTTTCAATGAGTAAACATGTGACATAACTCATATGTTTGACATTTTGAGCTAATTGGACTGCATTTTCCAATCTAGGTCTGAAAAGGTTCATACTAAAGATGAGAGATAAATTATTGGCGTGCATCTTGTTCTTGTCCTCATGTTGTGCAACTTCATTCAAAAGTTTACACAATTCATACAGGACAACTTGATAATGGATTGGTACCTTAGTGTTGATAAATTCTTTGAGTTTTGAAACTTGACCTTCTTTTACAGAAGATTCAGATGGCAGAGTTTGCATGTCTGGATTGAGAATAATTTCTTGGAATGCATCAAAAGTCATGAGTGGTTCTTGCAATTCTCTCACAAAAAGTTTCAACACACCAGCAATACTTGGAACAAAGTATGACTTATTCACATATTGGATTTCCTTTCCCATTTCAATATCAATAATGAGCTTTTTCATGTATTGTTCATCAGAGTTTACTCTGAAAACACCTTCTTGATCCAATCCGAATGCTCTAATCAAATCAAACAATTGCTTGATAGAGGGAGGCAAACGTAAAATACCAGAATCATAATCCTGAATCATTACTTGTTCCAATGGTGCACCAAAGACAGTATTTCTATCTGCAGTTATATGTGGGAAAATATGCTTTGGTATCACTGCAATATTACGAACTCCATTAGATTTTGACAAATGACCTTCTTGCATTTGTGCTTCTTCTGCCTTCTTTACTACATTATCCAATTGTTGGAAAAGAGCCATACCAGTACTAAAATAGCAATAGTATGCATAAATAAATGATTTAAGGTCTGAGAAATATTCGGTATCTCTTTTCAATAGTTGGAAATCCAACTCATTATGATAATCAGAGTAGGCATTGTTAAGATTTTTAGCAATTAGTTTGAAATCTTCCTCAACTTTCTTTGTTCTTTCAATATATTGCGGATCATATTCTCCGTGCTCATTTGGCTTGTTTGTAAAACCATCTTTATCTGGATTCACACGAGGTGTTTCCAACTTGAATGATTCATAATCACTTCTTGCAGAATCATACTTGCTCCTAAATTTGGATATGGTTTTTCCTTCATCTCTCATTTCTAGTGTTTTATCTTTGAATTCGTCCAGTTTCATCATCTGTTGAAGTATTTTCAAAACAATATAGTTTCATTATTAAAACCCATACAAAATAAAACTAAAAAACTTACTGCTTGTGACAAGAGTGTTGAAGTTGATTTCAAATTACCACCAAACTTTCGTAAAGTTTCACTCATTTCCTTATTCTTTTTAAACTTGGGAGCAAAATCATTAAACAATGTAGCAATATCATGTTCTTTTTCTATCATTTTCTTTGAACTCTTTTTCAAATCCAACAGTTTCTTCTCCGCTTTCTTATAAAATTCCATCGTATCTTGGTGTTCCTCAAGTGTTGAGAAAAATTCATGTTCAATTTCTAACGGAGGTTTAATTGATGTATTTGCTAATAAATTAGGATTTGAATTGGAAAGTAGTGTTCCCTGACTCGATGATAATGATGATGAGGAAGAACCTGCTGTGTTGTTTGATGTTGTTGCTGCATGAGATGAGGATAGATTAGAATAGGAATTATTCGAATTGTTAGTTGAGGTTGAAGGGAGTGAATTGTTTGCATCGCCGTTATTATTATTGTTGGCAGCAGAACTTTGTGTTCGTTGGAAGAGATTTTTGATTTTTGAGAAGGCTTGTAGGTTATTGCTGCTCATGATGAAAGTTATTGGAAATGTTTCGAACACAATTTGTTTGGGATGTTTGTTGTGAATATCTACAACACACGATTGGAAGGGAACTGTAAAGAGGGTGACTCAGGTTGTTTTTTTTTGCTTGTTTTGACGATCTTGATTTGTGACGTCTGGCAGAAAGAATTGAAAATTATGTGATGACAAGCAACAAAATGTTTTCCGTCATTAAAATTATCATTTTCACACCCTAACCAGGTGCTTAATTAGAAGGAAACATGAAGGATCAACCAACCAATCGAAGCTTTCGCATCCTTTAATGTTTATTAAATTTGTCAATGTGCAACCATCTAACAGCAGATCTGCTGCTTATTGTAATCAAGGAATGGATAATGGACAGTAATTATTGTGAGAACATAACAGTGCAAATTATTTAATAACTTTTTGGGATCAGTTTCGAATATTGTGTGATTGCACCCTGGCAATGTACTCCTGCAATGTTGTTAGTTCATTTTGTTGAAAGTACTATTAAAGTGGACTATTGTTGTGAGACTTTTGCAGACCGTATGTGCTCACTCGGATGATAAGAAGGGTAATTAATACTAATACGAAACATTAATGTTGTGGAAATCTTTCAAAATCAATATCACTCTTGAATGGCTCATCCTAAATTTCACTTGCTTTCTATTGTAATGCATTTTAAAGGGCTTTCTATTATCCATTATACTCATTGTATTAATACTGAAAACACAACAATATGAATTTACAGCACTTGCAGAAATTTGAAATCAAACCTGGTAAAATCAAGCAGAAGCTCTCCACTAACAAAGTAATAGTATTATTAAGGACATTTTCTTATCATCATGTTGAGGAGGAAACTCTTTGAGCCCTTCGATAATTGGTTAACAAACCAAAACAAATTTTCAAGACCTTAATTAGATTGTATTTTACCTTGTTAATTTGAATAGTACCTTATTAATATTTGTGCCTGAATAACAACGCTCGAGCGATTGCCGTTAGAAATATATTGTTCTGTGCAGTAAGAGAGAACTTTCCACAACTCAATTACCAACAGCGTGTAGTGGTGATACCTTGTGGTGATAAAATAACCTTAAAAAAGTGAATCAATACACCTTTACAGCTGAACCTCAAAAATGATGCGAGATTTACGGATTTTTATGATCTATGTGATAGTTGGCTGTATTATTCTGCAATCATCAGCGCCATCATCAATATGGATTTTACAACAGAATAATAGTAAGGAACAAGAATATCGAATAGTTAGAGGAGGAGTATTCGCTCAGGAAATAATATGTGATGGAGTTTATAGTAATTCATCAAGTGTTTGTTCTTCAAAAGGCATGTGTACGGAGAATGAAAAGTGCACATGTTTTGTTGGATATGTAAATCAATATTGTAATGAAACTGCCTCAATAGAGAATTTATTTGCGGGATACTCAATAGTGTCTAGAGCTGGGATTTATGTTACCGAGAGGGATATTAACACAACAGGAAATATTGCTACAACATCATCTCTATTAAGGCAAGACAGTCCATTTGGTATTTATGTCAATGATGGACTGGTCATACATGAACAGGATAGTTTTGCCAGTAACCTTGTTACACAAGCTATGGTATTATTTGACCCATCAAGGTTTACACCAATCTATGACTTTATTTTGAATGATGGTTCCATACCTTATCTGGAGGTAAAAAGTGGAGGAACATACAAGCTAACAGCTGGTTGGAAAGGACCTAGCAAGGTTGTTATTTCAACAGTAGATAGAGTAATTTTTGCTATTTTTGGAGATAATTTTGTGAGTGAAAATGTGGAAGTAGTATTTACAGAATGTGCATCACCTTATAATCTCTATTGGATTGTGGATAAAACAGCCAAGATAAGTGGAAATTTTAAAGGAAATTTAATAGCAAGATCAATAACAGCTTCCAATGCTGTTATTACAGGAACAATATTTTCCATTTCAACAACTGTAAATCCAATTTTAAAAAATGTGTCGTTCACACCATTAGATAACTTTGATCCGTACAAAGGGTTTTCTATTGAACCTCAATGCAGCTTTACATATTGCTATGGAATTGAATCAAGAAACTCTAGTGTTTGTGCAGGGATAGGAAACTGTGTTGGATACGATTCTTGTTCGTGTCCAAATGGTTACGGATTTGATTGTTCTGTGGGCATGTGTAATGGAGTATTATCTACAGATAGTTCTGTATGCTCTGGTCATGGTACATGCAGCTCCAATATTTGTTCGTGCGATAGTGGATTCTCTGGATCGGATTGCTCTATCACAACATGTAATGGTATTCTAAACTCAAACAATGCAAGTTGCAACTCAAATGGACTTTGTAAATATTCAAATACTTGCATTTGTAAGATTGGATACAAAGGAACTTACTGTAATGAGATTGAAACAAGACCAGTTATTTCTCCTCTGGCTGGATATTCAATCATATTAAGTGGATCTTCAATATATTTGAAAAGCTTGAAATATATTGATCTTAGTGGAAGTATAGCTATCGTTGGATCGAAGATTGAACCAACGTCATACTATCATCCTTCGATTTGGGGAGAAATTCTACCAACAAATTACTATCGTATGGAAGGAGCTGCCAAATTACACAAAAATGATTGGGAAGCAAATCAAGCTGTGTCTACAGCCCTTTCTCTGGTTCAAAAGCTATCGGCACTACCATGCAATTACACCTTTGGATTAAATGTTCCAAACTTGTACATTAATCAAGGAGGTGTGTATTGTTTTCCAAATGGTTGGATAGGGCCAAGTAAGGTTGTTATCAATGGCCCAGAGAGAGTCGTATTCAAGACTGGGTATTTGAATTATAACAATTTTGAAGTGACCATGATAAGTAATGCTTCTCCTAGTTCAGTGTTTTGGATTGCTACTCAATTTTTAATAAGTGGTGATTTTAAAGGAACCCTCATGGCCCCCTATGGTGACATTGTTTCAGGATCTAAAATCACAGGAACAATGTTCCTCTTTGCATCTCAGCAAGCTGTACAGAAAACAACTCTATTTCCTCAAGCTT